>NW_006789313.1:1898456-1915128 GCF_000442215.2 Lipotes vexillifer
CTGCTGAGTGCTATATTTTATTCAGAAATAACCTTTCCTCTCCAATTCCTTCTTTAACATGGCATCTCCTTCTTGATGTCTTCCTTGATATGCCCCCACTGAATGTAATATCTTCCTCTCTGGACCTTTCATGTAACATTGTATTTCTCTTATAGTACTTAATTTATCTTGATATCCAGAGCTACTGGCTCTGTTTTGTTGTGTAATTTGTTTTTGTTGTGGGTTTCTGTTTAAAGGTTATAATTACTTCAAGGGGCAAGGATTGTATTTCATTCTTTTTTATTTCTTACGGATTATACAGGCATTGTGTTCAAGTGTTCTCCTCTGGAATTCAATTTTTCCATCTGTAAAATTTGGATATATCTTCCTTTTATCCTTTTTATCTGTTTTGAGAATAAATGAGAAAATATATGAGAGCCTCTTTAAGTTTCTAGAAAAAAAGGTGCTGTATAAGTTAGTTTTTTTTTTTAAAGCCTGTCAACTTCATGTCAGTCTCAGATTTTCTTTCTCCTTTATTCCCTAGCTTCCAAAATAATCCAGTACAGCTAAATAAAGTCAATTTTTTCATCACATACAAATTTCCATTAGTATATTAATATTAAGTAGTAGCTGCAAGTTGGCATGGAGATGAGTGTAATTCCTCTTGACTTTATTAGTACATTAATGCAGAGAAGAAAAAGAATGGTAAGCGTTCAAATTGTGAAAGAGGTTTTAATGGGGGCAAATTTATATTATGTATCGGATTGAATTTGTTCTACTACATTTGTTGCCTTAATTTTTGGCCCTCTGAGTCTTTTTTAGACTCTTTCAGTCAGATAATTCAACATTCCAAGAGATGTGTGGAAATAATGTTTTCTGTCTAGTTTCCTATATGAGTAAACTGAGGCATGGATTGTTTCAAAAGAAGATAAAAAAGTGAACCCAAAGATGACAAAGCTTCTTATTAATAGATGCTTTTTTTTCCATTAAAAATTATTTTGGCGTGTTCTTTTAGGGTTAAACTATGCTTATTTTTAAAATCGAAGCAGTATATTTGCTATTAACTCATTTGTAAAAAGCCTTTAGCAAGGACTTTCATTGAGGGTTAATGAACTAAATTTAGAGAATTTTGACTTTTGAAATAGTATGTAAAGAATTAACAGATTTAAAAAATGGCTCTTAGAATGTCCAGAGGCAGTAAAATGGGACAATTATGTGCACTCCTGTATATAAGAGCAATTTACCTCTCAATGCCAGCAGAATTTTCCTACCCTTATTCATAGAATCTATGGTGCTGAGGCATGTGGTCACTTTGTGTACTTGTACAGAGTAGGTGCTGAATGAGCAGTTGTTAAATTAGACTTACTAATCTGAGTCTATCTAACCTTCACAAAATTTAGCTAATATTGATCCCTATGGATTTCTATAAAAATAGAGACAAATCAGAAGAGGCAGAACTATTTATCAGACATTTATTTTCCCTTCCTTGTGCAAAATACTTTGCTGCCTACTATAAGATTAGTTCTAGAGCCATTGAAATGGTCTGTGGTCTCTTTTAAAACCAGTTCCCTTGTGAATTCTTTCCTACATACTAATTTTGCAAGGTGGTGAGGAGAGGAGGAAGAATCATCATCACTTGGTACATAACCCGTGGTCTTCCCTTTTGAGCCTTTCACAATTTCCCTCCTTTAATGATTTTTATTGGTTTCACAGTCATTTTTGTGACTTCTTAACCCTTACCCAAGTTGTACTGATTTTGAGTGGTCATATAACCTGGGCTTGATCACAGAAAGCTAGTAAGAATCAGGCTAGTGGACTTCAAGATAACTTGATACTTTAAGACATGATTTCTTAATTCAGAGGGGAGAGGTGTTTTTGAACCCTGAAATTTTGTGCAAATTTTTTGTGAATGTAAATTTTTCCGGGGAGAGGTCCAAATTTTTATCATAGACTCACAGCGATCTGTTCTTTTCAAAAGTTTAAGAACTACTATTTTAACCATCAATTTCAGAAAGCCTTGTAGCCTAGGGGTACACATGACTACTCAGGTTAGGAATCTGTTGTCCACTTAGCTATTTGCTATGAGATCAGAGGGAGCTTCTGTGGCTTCCAAAGAGTGAAGAGGAAAGTACCATGGAGGTAGCACCTGAGAGCAGATGGGGATGTCAGGCATTTCTCAAGAAAAATATTAAGATCTCAAAAATAATAGAGTGAAAAGTGGCATCTTATAATTTCAGGTAGGAAATGATGACCAGAGAAGGGCCAACAGGCTTGGACCTTGTGTGTGTTCTGGATGGTTCTTAATAAGCCTTTGGATTTTATGTCGAAAGAGAAAAGGATAGGGATACAAAAAGCAGTGTTCCTGATTTTCTCAAATGTAGCTTTCTCTTTTTGAATTTCTATTGTGTTTGGTTACTTTTGGGTTGTTATTACATTATGCCTTGTTTTACATCATTATTTGCATATGTATTATATCTTCCTTGTCAGTTTATAGCCTCTTGAAGGCACAACTTTGTGTTTTTCAACTTTGGATACTCTGCAGTGTTCATCATGGTACCTTGTCCATAAGAGGTGTGCAGAATTTGTCATTGTGTATTTGCCCTAGGGATGCTGTTGAAGATTTTCACCATATTACATGTTCAACTTTATAACGATCCAAGGGAGAAATTTCTCTCAGGACTTAGTCTTTATAATGGTTTGCCTTCCTGTAACTATTAAGACGGTTTTTATTGTATGAACACTAAATCACAAAACTCATTTTAGTTTCCTCTTTATATTGATTGTTAGAAAGCCCAGAGCCATGTGATTTTTTTTCAATTATTTTTGTCTTATTGTAATTATAGTTGCTATTGTTCATGTAGTACTACCTGCCAGGCACTGTCCTAATCTCTACACATTATATTCTAATTTATCCTTACCATAACCCTGGTTTATTATCCCTGTGTTACAGATATGTCATTGAGATACAGAGGTTAAGTAACTTGTCCAACGTTACACAGCCAGAAAGTAGAACATGTACTTTTAATCACTGTGTTCTGCTGTCTCCCAGCATTACATATGTGTTAATTCATGCAGATATTACCATATAACAATACATATATAATACATATATAGACCAATAAGGCATGTGTGAATTAGCAGTGAGACAGAGGGGCAGGTATGTGGTTTGATAAGGGGAAGTGGAGTTACTATGTCTTGGATTAAAATGATCTATCATCTGTGATCTCATCTCATTTCAAAGCTCTCAGAATAGTTTTAGATTATTGCTACTTAGAGTATGATCTAGGGGCTGGTGCTAGTCCAAGAAGTGTTTGCTGTTGGCGCAAGATCAGCTATTTATAGAAATTGAAGATAAGTATTTAGAAACTTTTATAGTAATTTGAGAGTAATTTTATATTTGTTGAATCTAATAATAAAAATTTGGCCTTGTGTTTTTTATCATTTTAATTTTTTCTTTTGTAATTCATTTAAATTGTATTTTACAAAAGTGTTGGTCTTTGTAGGTTTGGAAATCTCTTTTAAAAAAGTGGTCCTTAACTTGGTTTGAGAAGCACTGGTCTAGGTAACAGCTTTTCAAGTTTTTAGGCTATTGTTTGAAAAAGAAAAGACATGATCTGTAGCTTGAAATTACATTCTAATCTAAACCTGGTTCTGAAGATGAATTAGGAATTGGTATATTTGGCTGCATTGTCAGTTTCTTGATTCTGTGAGAAAAGGTCCTAAATTGAATGGACTTTTTAGGGAAGGAGGGCAGTTTTCATTTTTTTTCTTATATTTAGTACTTTTCTCAAGAAAGACACATTTTATTGATTACTTGATCCAGGATAATAGCATGAGGAACTTGTCTATCATTTATAGTTACAGCCTCCTTCCTTGACTTATCAAAATAGCTAATAAGGTACTTCAAGTTTTTTTGTATTCAAATTTTTTCCTGGAATAACAGAAAAGCAAAAAGATAACAACAGCAACAGAACATTGCTGATGATGCCACCTTGGTGTGATAGCTTCTACATTTATGGAAAGCAAAGATAGCTTCATTGAAATAATATTTGCAAACCAGTTCAGTTTTTATTTTTTTGAATTTTATTCTATTTTTGTACAGCAGTTTCTTATTAGTTATCTGTTAAACCAGTTCAGTTTTTAATTTTTCTTTTTCTTTTTAGGTGGGTTGGAAAGTCTTCTTCTATAATATAATATGTTGTAAAATAACTACGTGTTCAGTTACCAATCCTAACAGGGTGTTTTAGTGTCCATACAATTGCCATCTTGTCTTTAAAATAATCTCTTTTTGGTGATCCCGTAAAGTAGCATTTGATGAGTTCTTTTCATCACTTTTTTTGGGGATGTTTAAAAGCTGGTCTGCAAATAGAGAAATGGGCTAAGGATGTGAACAGGCATTTCACAGAGAAAGAAATTCAAATAGCCAAAAAATGTTCAACCTCACTAACTCAAAAATGCAGCTATCACTTGGGCAGGATTAAGAAATGATACTGGTTTTGGAGAAGTGAGTACTTTTATGTGCTGCCAACAGCCCTAGAATTTGGTTCAGCCTTTCTTAGGGTAATTTGGCAGAACTCATCAGACAACAAAAAATACACTTGTCTCTTTATCCAGCCCTTCCACTTTGGGGGATATATTCTAAGGAAATAAAGTTGTACTGAAAGATTTAGAAATGACTGGCAAGCTAAATTATGGTGTATCCATACAGTGGAATACTGTATAGGATCAAAACTGAAGTTGCAGAAATATACCTATATATATATTATTAAGAGAAGGAAATGGAGTACCAAATACCCTGTATGGTATAATTACATTTTTAAAAAGTATTTGTACAAATATATGCATAGAAAAAGATCTGAAGGATAAATTTTTAAGTCTGTATATGGAAAGTATTAAGAGCATTGGTGTAATTTTTGCACATTGGGATTTTTGATTCTTTCCTCTAATGAGCATGCATTGCTTTTGAAGCTTCTTTGTTGAAGATTTGGCTTCCATCTTAAAATGCACAGAATGGTATAGGAGTCAAGGAAACCTGATAATCAACAGGATGTTGCCATTCCCCAGGTCCTTTACTGAAGCTTCATCAGGAGCCTGTTTTTCTTTTCTTTTTAGAGCTGGCTCTTGAAAGCTCTGTTTGAGGGACTTTTTTGTTTGTTTGTTTGTTTGTTTGTTTTTTCCTTCTGTGACAAATGCCTATCATTTTCTAAACAAGAAAGCCAATGTCCCAGTTAGGTGTGTGGGGTTCTTTTCATTCACTTGCAGCCCTGTTGTGTTAATACTGAATAGGCAGAGACAGCCTGACTGGTGGTGAAAGATGGTGAGCCAGCCTCAGGGCTTTCTCTGGTCAGCCCTAAACCTCTGATTGCCACGTTTTCCTAATTTCCCATTTCCAGGGCATCACTAGAGTGACCTTGCTTGCTGAATATGACGCTCTGAATCTCAAAGATTTTCACATGCATTTGGAAGTGGGCAGCCAGGCGATTGTTTACAGGACTCTGAATGAACTGTGCGCTCACAGCAAGTTTGATAAACACACCATTTCCTCCTTTTATCAGTGAGATTGCAGAATGTGAAGTATGAGTTTCCAGTTTTACTCATTCTCCTCAACCCTTTTCCTGTTTAAAAACTTAGACATACTAATTGGATGCTGATCTGTCCCTGTTTTTTATTTTGCTTACTGGTAGTTGACGGCTTCTTCCACTACTTACCTAGGCAAGGTTTGGCAGTCCTTCAAAAATAAACTTTCCATGTATTCAACTTAAAGGAGATTCATCCCAAGGAATGTAATGTGAGCCCTAATTAACAGTAATGACTGCTAATCACTTTGCTTTTTATACTCCTTTAGGAGCACTGCTATTATCCAGTGTAGTTAAGTAAAATGCTTGTATATGAATCAACAATGCTGCATCCTTTTAGCAGCTATTGCTCACAGTCAAGCTTTGCATAAATTAGAGTTAACCGAAATTGATTTTAGTATGCTACATTTCTTTTTATAATAGGAAACTAAAATATCTACTTAAATATCCTGAATATTAAAGACATAATCTGTTTTTCTTTCTTCTTTCTTTCTTTCTTTTTTTCTTTCTTTCTTCAATCATCCTTATGGTAGATGAAGAACAATATTGCAAATAAATTTTCTCATAGTTCACGACATTTCTCTTAGATTTCTTTGAAATTGTGTGTGACATACTCTTCATAGTCACAGCAGCACTTTGATTCTGTTGTATGCATTTTATCAGATCAGTGAAAAGCAATAGGCTTATGTTTAATTTTTCTGGTTTTGTGCATTTACTTCCTAGAGGACCTTACAGTTTCTTTAAATTACATGGCCCATTTATATAAACTTGGTTTATAGGATTGCGCATTCAATATTCATTAAAAGAGGTTGTTTTATTATGTTTAGTATATTATTAGACTATTATAAAAGCTTTCTGTTTATTTACATGCACTCAATATACCTACAAACTGCCTTGCCTCAGGAGGAGACTAAGCAAAACTCATAAATTAATAATTTAAGGGAGCAATACTCAAGTAGCATTTTGGTTAAGTTAATAAGTTAAAGCCTTAGAGTCAGTGCTGGCCCCTTCAACAATGCTTTACTTTTGACTTTTATTGGCTGAAAATAACTTGTTAAACGGGAGCTTTTGTAATAAAATGAAATCTACATACCGTCTGAAGCCCCTTCCCCTCTTTGATTTATGAGTAGGTTGACATATTATTGAAGAATTTTTAACACTTTCACAGTTCTGCACTTTGATTTCAGAGAACGTGCTAATCTCTCTGGAAGTTTGAGAGTGACAAAATGAATTGTATACTGTTTTTCTAGGGAATTTGGGAGTCTTTATTAGAGGCCTTAGTTTTATTTTATTTTATTTTATTTTTTTTGAGCCGCTCTGTGCGGCTTGTGGGATCTTAGTTCCCTGACCAGGGATTGAACCCAGGCCCTTGGCTTCGGCATAGAAAGCGCAGAGTCCTAACCACTGTACTGCCAGGGAATTCCCAAGGCCTTTATTAATGTTGATTCGTCTAACTTCTAATGTGGTGTTATGATTTGATATATATTAATGCATTTCTCATTTTACATATTATCTCTAGTAGTCTGGTCATGTTTTAATTCTTATAGCTATATAGTGTTTCAGCAATTCAGGACATTATTTTTAAATTACCAAAATAAATAATTTAATTTTCCTTTCCCATTTATATTATTTGTGTCAAAAATTTTAATTTTTGGTGAATAAACAAGTGGAAAAATATTAAGTGGTAGGGTAATAAGAAGCTTTGTATTTTATATACTAGCCTCATTGTAATACATTGCAAACATATATATTAAAAAATATCTTTGGCACTGTACTTAATCGAATTTAGTTGCAAAGGATTGTAACAGGAATGATGTGAGGACAGAAAATACATGGAAAGCTTGAATGCTATCCGTATGTAATTATACAATTAGTGAATATTGTTGTATATATCATTTCTTTTACATCCCAGAACTGTTGCACAATAGCATAAAAGTCATATCTCTGAAGAAAAACTTGTTTTTTCTATTTTGCTTTGAGTTTGAGTTTTTACATGTAATAGAATTTTGTTTAAAAAAGATGAGGATTTCAATTTTGATCCTTTTTTTGTTTTGTTTTTTTGCAGTTTGTTTACTTTCATGTGAGGGTGATGGATCTGTAGCTGTCATTTTTCCCAAAGAGGGGACAAATGGAATTGGCCTTTTAGACAAAAGTATGCAAACAGACTGCATTCTTTCTGTTGATAGAATTATGGAAGTATTGCATGAGGTGCCACATTCGTTTTCCTATTGATTGTGAAAAGGATTTTGCAATGGGGTGCTGTTTCCATTGGATAAGGAGGTGCTATGATTAGTTACCTTTCTCATGAAAGCACTACAAAGGGAAATGCAAAATGTGTGCAATGCGGTGTTCTCAATTTGACAGTTGTTTTTGTTAAGTTTTTTGCCCCATTGAAGTTCAGCCTATTTTAGAAAAATATACATTTTGGTTTTTTCCCTTTATTAGGCTTAGTAGATTACCATGCATTTGACTCTTTAAAGAAATTACATGTTCTAGACGTTTTTCTCAGCTTCTATTGTAAAGCTTCAAAGCTAATGCAACAGTGCCCTCTATAGTCTTTTAGCGAACAGTAGATAAATGTAGATGATTTGGAATATTCAGGTAAGAAGCAGGATATTTAAATTTAAGTTTTGCTCAGACAAGAGACTCCTTTTTCCTAAGCAGACATTCTTGTTTTTCACTAGCGGCTTTACTTTAAACAAAGGGAACAAAAGACCATTCTGAGTTTTCATTTAGAATTATTGGCTACCTCTTGTTATCCAGTGGTAAATCTCAAGTTTTATCAGACATTCATCAGAGTAATTTGAGATAGAAGGAATCTTACAAGCTTTACTGTCTCTTCATGAAATATTTTTTTGAAGTTGAGTTCCAATAGGAGTATTTCAAAAAATAATTTAGTTCCTTTGTACTCATTTCTTCTATTTAATTAGAGCCTGAGTGGGCTGCCTAGAACTTAACTTTTACTTGTTCCTGAATTGGGTAACCCAGGCTTTATACATGACATTATTTAAATTCAAACTAAGGGAGTTACACAATGACTAAAGTATTTGTCATTAATTAGCATTGATTTAAATTTTAGATTTTCCTTTCTCTTTTTTGGTAACCTATTTGATCATATATGTCAATAGCTAAATTTTTCATTGTAAAACAACTTTATGTACAGCTGTTAAATGATAGTAATAGAAGGCATCATATTTAGCTGTGATTAGAAGAGAAAAATTTCATGTGCTAAGTTTATTTTGCTTCTGAAAGTATTTTAATAAAAAAAGCATCGGCCCAAATCCTAGCTTCTCCTTGTATTCACTATGTAATATTGAACACATTTCTTAATCTCTGAGCCTGCTTTCTCATCTGTCAAACGGGAGTGAAAATAGCTTATCTTTTGAGGTTTTGTAAGGGATGAGAGATAATGTGTATTAATTGGCCAAGTCATTATAGATGCTCACATGGTAACTTCAGTCCAAAAATCAGTGTGAAGGTAAGTGGTATTGTTTTACATGGGGAAGTTTTAATATAAATCTAGAACACATTTAATGCACTGTAGATTTCTTTAAAAATTCTGATCTCATAACAGCTGATGATTTATGTGAATCTGAAAGGTGGCATGGCATTCCTTGGTAATGTGGACTGACAAAGTGAGATGGTGCATTAACTTTCAATTCCCTGCAGACCTCATCCCCAGACTTCTTAAATAGGCCATATTTATTAACTTTACTTTAGTAGACATTTACCCACAAACCAATATTTGGCAACATGTGAAACTGATAATAAATGAAACTCAAAAAAAAGGGAGTCTTTTATTTTTTTCCCTCAGTATATCTGGGAACAGTTAGGATACTTTTCATTTACCTGTGTTCTTAGAGGTAGTCTAGAGCCCTTATTCTACTTTCTAGGTAAGCGGCTTTTGTTTTCTTCACCTGGCTGCAAAAAAGACATGTGTAAAAATAGATGAAGGTGGAACTTTTCTGGTCGAAGTGGACTTGGGTCACTAAAGACTCTCCCCTTCAAAGGAACAAAATTTAAAAATCACTTGGTACTGTACTGCAAATCTATATGTATGTACACACACACACACACACACACACCCTCTTTTGTGCAAAGGCTTTGTTCTACTTTGGTTTGAATACAAAGCACTTAATTCTTTACCTGGCACATAAAAGATGCTCAATTAATGTGTGCTGAATATAAAATTTTTTTAACATCAGGGCTTTTTTATTGATATGTAAGATTTGAGGTATCATATGTATTAAAATTCACAATTTAATGCAGTGACGTAATATTACAGTAATTGTTTCTCTGTGAACCATTTAAAACAATCACACCTTCAGAGTAATCATATACTTATTCTTTAAAGTCAAATCGTTCTAACTACAAATAATAATGGGAAATGAATTTTTAAAAATTCAGAACTTGTCTTCAAACGTAACAGCTGCTTTATTCCACAGTGATGGATTTAGCTAAATATTCAGGCATTTCACATAACCCGATGATAAACATAATCTTTCTCTAAGAACTACTGAATTGAATTTTCTCAACATTCTGTAAAGCATTGTTTTCCTTGTAAGTTTCTTACTGTGCTTCATATTGATTTTGAATAACCTTGAATTTAATATTATAATAAAGCACATATTGTTTTTAGTGTATCACTTGGGTTAACATTGAGAACTGCAAAAGCATCTTTTTAAATCATTTTAAAGAAGCAACCAATGTTTAAGCCTTTACATTGAAAATGAACAAGCTCTTAATAAACCAAACATGGTAGTTCTTTTTAAAAGAATGGCCAGTTGCGGTAGGAAACATGTTTAAAATTAAATTCTGGTTTACAAGACTGACAAGATGCTGTCTACCAAAAAAAACTAATAAGGTATTTTTTCTTTGCAATGGAAGTACCAAATTAGGAATCTGCTTAATTAAAATAGTGATAAATGTAGATTACATTACTGAAGACAGAGAAATGCAGCTGCTCTGTCTAGTTAGAGGCTGCATGATTTACCCAGACTGTACAAAGAAGCAGTGGAGCAGCCACTGCAGACTGTTAGAGGAAATGTCCTGTTTATTCTACGTACATGTCTTTTTTAAATTAAAATGTCAGTGATAATTTTATAGCAGTCCTCTAAAACAAAAATCCTTCTTTAAATTTCTTCAAGGTGGTAGAATGTGAGATGACATCATTACCACTGCTGAATGAAGAAGAATGAAACCTGAGAAAAAAATAGCATTTTATTATTATTTTGCTAATTCAGTTTTCTTTATTATAAGTTGATATTGAAACATGTGATGAAATTTTTTTATTGTGAGTCTTGCATGAGAGAAATGTGGCAAAAATCTTTGAATATACATTTTATGTAAAAATCTTTTGGAGCTACAAGCAAGGTTTGGGTGGAGCCATAATTAGTATTGCTTACAAAAAAAGAAGTGTGTATGTATACTGTGGAATTCTCAAGGTGGGTATATCAGAATTAACTGGGTGGTATTTCCTCCTCAGCTCCATCACTGGGTTGTGACGAGGAATAATATGTTGTCAGTGTTTGGAGACCTAAAAGAGGTTGATAGCCCTTGTTACACTGTATATTTTCACCTTTTACTTTAATTATGACCGATGATATCTTCATAATTACATATAGTTCAGAAAACCAAGGTTGTATGTAACAAGAAATGTTGGGGATTTCTTTGTTTCCAAGGGCTGAGTGGGGACGCTGGAGTCAGACTTGTCTGTGTTCCAGGCTCTACCACATGCTAGCTGTATGACCTTGGTTTAGTTAATTTCTCTAGCTTTCACATTTATAAAGTGGGGCTTTCACATTTGTAAAGTAGGGCTAGTGATAGTACCTACATCATAGGATTGTCATGAGCATTAATGGGACAGTAAAATAGATCATAAAGGAAGCCTCAATAAATGTTAACTATTACATTATTATCATTATTATTATTATTATTTTTAGTCACTAAGTATTATGCTTCTTTTGCATTAGAGCAGTAGAGCATTGCTCATAGTTAACTAACTTAAGATCATTGTTATCTGTCCTGGTTTATCTGTTGATCTGGTCCTTAGAGCAGTTAACCATGATCTTCTGTGTCTTCAGGCATAGTGTGGTAGAAATTCTGCTACTCCTTATTTTGTCTTTAATTGTCTTTCCTCTTTGTGCTTCAGATATCAGTTTCTTTGACGTTGGTGAATATGATGGTCAAAGCTTATGCATTTCACTATGTGTGTTTTTGACTTTGCTTTAGCTTGATATTGCTGGAATTAATTGAATATTTTCCAGGGTTCAGTTTTTTTAAAGGGTCTTGCAGTTGCCCACCTACTAAAATCTTATTAACTGGAAAAGCTTTGTAGACAGAAAATAGTCACATCAGTAGAATTTGAAAAGTTTATATGAGAAAACAATGTGAGGAGGAATTCTTCAGATGATTTTATTCTGTATGCTTTTTTCTTTGAGCTTCAATAAGGTGATAAATGCAAGAGGTGCAAATATAGGAAGTCACATACTATATAACCATTATTCATAATGTTTACACATGCTCTGTGAGTTGTAGAACATTATCATACGTTTATTTTTTCTCTTGTTTTTTTTTTCTAGGTTTTTTTTTCTAGTTGCTAGAGATGTAGATGATTTAAGGCACAGTGCCTGTCTCAAGGACTTAGCACTTTGAGTTTTAAGGGAAAAAGTTACTGCTATGTATTCATCAGAATTATTATTTGTGATGAAATCTTTGCTCTTTTAAAAATATTCCATGTTTCTTGTAGTGTACCTTTATTCCATGAGTTTGCATTCATCCTTCCTTGTCTGGCCATTGTCACTGAGTTTCTCCTAAGACTCCTGTGGTCTTTAAGGCTCAGTATTGCTCCATCTGAGCCTGTTTGTGGATTATACTTACGAATCTTGATTTAGCTTATAATTTTGATTAATACCTTCACATAACTTAGTAGTTTATTTTTAACCAATTTAGTCTTAGAGTCTCTAAGCTTCTTCCTTGTCCTGGTCCTCCACAATGGAGAGTGGATAATTACATGTTAACAGTTTTTCAGTGCTTCCACCACAGTACTAGTTTTGCCAAAGTGAAGTGTGATTTTGTACTAAATTAGGTCAGACTTCCAATTCAGTGTATCCTGAGGTCATTAATTAGACACTTCTTACTGGTTTAAATTAGTTGCTTTGGAAAGCCAGAAACCACCTCTCCCCTTTATTTATGGAAGCATCATCATATTAATTTCAGATATTCTTTAGGGTTGTCATAGACTAGTTTCTATCAAAGACTAGGTAATTTAAACATTAATTTTAGGTTAATATCAAGGGGCCTTGTTTTCAGGTGGAGTTCTCGAACCTTTATGCTCAGGTAGAAATTTTGTCTTCAGCTTTGAGTAGCTTGATTTCTCCTTCATGCTATTGAGCGTATATAGTTTCTTCTCAGACTGTCACTTGTGTATATTTTAGACAAAACAGTGATGTATAATAGGTAAAACTAATCTAGTTTGTGAAGATTTCACAGAGTTATAAGATGCCAAACTTATGTTGATGCTTTCTGTATACTTTATGGTTATTTGATAATTACTGATTCCCTACTGTGTATAAAATCAGTGCATTCACTGAATTCCGTTTTATATAATGGATTTAGTGTGACTACTCTTTACTCCATGTTTTTATTGATTTGGAATCAACAGATCAATCAAGCAATCTGAAATGAAAATGATTATGAAGCATTTACAGTCAAGAAAAGTTTAAGGGAAAACACAGTTACAACTTACTGTTACTAATTAAGATAGTAGCTAAAATATTGTTTTATAAAAGATATAGCTTGTGGATTGTACACATTTCAGTATATAATTTTTATCACCTGGACAGTTTAAAGTTGTGTTTTAACTGTGTTTTGTAAAAGAAATGAAAACAGCAGTCTTTGTATCTGTCAACTTCATAGAAAACAAAATGAGGTTCTAGAAATTTGTTTTGTTATTATTTAATAGTAACTAGTTTCTTTCCTTGTATTCAGTCCAAGACTTGGAATAAACATTCTAAAACTAAGCGTTATTATAATTTATTTTCTTAATTTATTTACTTAAACTATTTGGTACTTTTGTAGAGTAAAAAATCACATTGGCATTGATGATATCCCCTTTGCTTTCTTGGTCCAATTATTAGATTCTAATAGATCTGACTTTTCTACATTCTTTTTTTCTATTTTTTATTGTTTTTTTGCTTAACTGTTTCATCTGTCTTTTACCTCTCAGGTAGTCAGAAGAAAGAGCTTCTTTTTTCTGACACTATGTTCTTGGTACTCCTCTTGCAGACACACACACAATTTCTTTATTCAGTGGAATAGCTTCAGTGTAACCTTGCAGTATCCTCACCCTTGTTCTTCATACCTTGTCTTTTATCTAAATTATTACTTAATTTTCTTTGAAACTTAAAACAATTGATTCTTAAAGAAAATATATAAAAGTATAAGAAAAGATCTTGCTCAAAATTCATTCATTCAGAGTTAACATTTTGACATATTTTCCACACCCATATATTTAACACACATACATATACACACACACTTTGTGTGTATAACTTTATACACTGCTTTTTTTTTAGCTTAAAATATCAGTTTTTCATGTTTTTCATGTCACTAAAACGTCTTTATGAATATAATTTAATGGCTACTTAATATTCCATCATGTGGCTGTATAATAATTTCCTTAATGATTCCCTAATTTTGTAAATTAGGTTGAATCTAATTTTTACTATAAATAATAGCACTTTGATGTGGGTACATCAATTATTGTTTACATTAAAAAAAATTAATTCCTTAGGATAGATTTTCAGACAAATCTATCCTAAGGAATTAATGGATCAAAGTGTATGATGATTTCTGAAGCCATTGATATATATTGCCTAGTTGACTTCCATAAATAATAAACCTGTTTATGCAAATATTATTTATATTTGGAAATTTTAAGTCTTTATTTAATAAGTATCTGAAACCTCAACTTGGAATCCTATTTTTACAGTTCCTGGCATTTGGTGAATACAAGCTGGAGTAGCATTCTGCCCATCTTTGACTGCATATTTTTCTTGAAGCAAAACCAGAGATATGTATTAGGGAAGCTCAGTCATGAAATGCAAGATATAGGGTGATTTTTTTCCCCCTATTATTGTGAGAAGTCAGTCTCTAGTGATTTAATGGAGCTACATTCCATAGATGGTCAGCTGCAAAGTGAGCTGAATCTCACTACACTGTATACTATTATTGTGCCATGTGGATGAATACAGATACAGATATGTATACAGATATATATATATACATATATATATTATTTTTTAAACAGGTACAATATAACATTAATTATAATTCATTTTTTTCCAGTAAGTTCTGTTTTCTGATTAACCATTATGTTCTCCTGGATATCAACTGGTATATTTTCTATTGGTATCATTAAGTTTGGCAGTATTTATAAATGATTTCTAATTTTCTCTCGTTAAATAAATGATAAAATATTGGATTAATCATGGTAGATTAATCATTTTAGGTGTGTATATATATATATATATATATATATATTTAAAAGTCAAATGTAACATTTTAGGTACACTTCACACTCTGCAAATTATTACTGCAGGTTTGAGCCATTACTTTATGTCCAATAGAAAATATCTGTTTCTCTTTTTTTTTGAGCTCGTGTTATTAATGTTAGCTATTTTATGATGTCATTAAGAACAATCAAAACTATAGTACTACTATTTTGAATTTAGTCTCTTAGTATAGTAATAATAACAGTAAGAATAGTACGTTCATTTGTAAGAATAAAACAAATAATGTTTATTTTATGGTAACTATTTCTAAATGATTATTTAGACTTTGGAAAAAGAATATTAAATCACCTCTTTAGTGTTTTAATTACCTTGTGCCGTTGGTCTCTTTACTTTCTCAGAAGTAATCTTTCCATGTTTACTTGTATTGTTTAATACAATTAGGGAATACTGGTTTCTGTCACAAATTTTGCTTTTAATGCCTATTTCTTGGTAGTTTCTTGTTACTGAGATGAAAAGTATTCCCATCACACTGTCTTGGGCATGTAAAAGAGGGAGTGTGTGGGGATGTGGTTGAGAAGGGGCATTGCTTCTCTTCTCCAAGTTGCTGGGTTCTCACTTTGTTTCTTCTACTTTTTGGCCCTGAATACATCTACATATACACCCTATGTATACTCTTACAGTTCCATTCTCTCCCTTTTATTTTTTTCTCTCACTCTTAGTCTACCTTTCCTTTCTGTCTTCCTCTTTCACCTCTCACACATGTCTGTGCATGCACATACACGCATATAAGTGAATTTTCAAGTATTAAAAACAAAGATTGCAGGATCTAGATCTAATTTAATTACTTAAGTTTTGCTAACATTTTCTCCCTGTTTTTCATTATTTAAATTGTGGTCATCTGTAATATTATGTGTTTTTATGAGTACAAGCTGTTCTTTTCTTCACTGTTTTATGTCTCTCAATGAAGAATAAATGGTAGAACTAGAAAAACTTAGACCAGAGCTTCTCAGTGCAGATGAATCATCTGGGAGTCTTATTAAAAATTCACGTTCTGATTCAGTTGGCCTGGATAGAGCCTGAGATTTTTCTAACAAGTGCCCAGGTGATGCCATTGCTACTGGTCTGAGGCCACACTTAGAAATGTGAGGTTTTAGACAGGTTCTCTGCTGAGAGTACCATTCATTTAGAACAGGAATATTTGAGTTTAAAAGTCACTTTCTTGACACATTAGCTATAAAAGTCTAATATCTACAAGGATAGGGAGGTACTTTCTTTTAAATCATAATTTGCTGTGTTTCTACAGTTCTGTAATTTAGGCAATTGTAAAGCAGGTGATTTAAAATATCCATGAGTCTTGGATCTTCTGTGATGTTTCATATACAGCTTCCCTAGTTTAGTTTGCTACCTAGTGTAGACTAATGAAGATATGTATCAAGGTTTATTTTTGATGATTAGATTTACGGTGTATCATCTCCCACTGATATTTGAAATTTTTCTGCTGGGAGGTTTGGGAGTGAAGGTTAGGGGTGGGGAATTGGGATCAGGCATGGAGGCTCTAGTGTAGATGAGAATTAGGTTACTGTAGGGGAATGCTTTTATTCT
>NW_006789313.1:1915171-2003905 GCF_000442215.2 Lipotes vexillifer
GGGAAATGCTTTTATTCTTTTTCATCCCTATGGTTTCACTAGGAGAATCACTGACGACTGGTTTGAAATGAATTACCTGTTAAAAGTGAGAAAACCACCCAGTACATATGCAAGAGTTTTTTTCCCATTACACTTTTGAATAAGATGTCTTTTATATAAAGAGATCCACACAGCTTCCTGTACAAAAGCCAGCAGCTTCTAGCAATAAAGATGTTTCAGAACTGATGGGCTTATCTTAGAAAGGAGATGATATGGCCAAGTTTTTCAGATTGGCCCATTATTTGCAGTCCAGTAGTCAAATGTGACTACCATCGAAACACCTGCATCTTTGAAGCTGGTAATTGTTGAGTATTTTGGTTTACAACATTGTTGAGGAAAATGATCAAATTACATAATGCAGTTGGTTTCTGAGGTGGCAGAAGCCATGTACTCTATTATAAACTCCAAGGAAGAAAGGTGGGAAGCCTTTCCCTTTCCAATAAGCACTGCACTTGAAATCAATTGTATTTTAATATATAACAAAAAAGATTTCATCCAGCATGGATTTTGCTTTTTCAGCCCTTTTCAAACATTATTTTAGAACTAGGTACAACATTTAAGTTATATTTTCAACCTTACTTGTCTGTGTACTTTCAGTGAATATAAATTGCCCTTTCTTTAGTCAGCCTACATTTAAAAAGCTTATGTTTTGCCATAATACAGTAGAATTATTTGTGGTAATGTTACAAGTCTCTAAACTGCATGAATGTTATCCTGCTGTTTTATTGTTTTATAATGTAAAAGTAAATGCAAGCATTAAGAAATGTGCAGTGCTGTCAGGCTCCTTCAGGATTTAAGAAAATTGCCCCAACTATTGAAGAACTGAAAATAATCTTTCAGGTTGCAAAGAGCAGTTGTTATAATATTGCCTAGCATTTTGCTTTCTTTTTACTCTAACCATGGTGGTGATTTGAGTCAATGCTGAAGAAACTCAGATTTTATTTGATTTCAGCAAACTGCTCTTGCCTTCTAAGAATTACCTATAAAATAGCGTAGTTAAAAATAGGAAGAAAATACAGGACTCATTCTTAACTCTGCACAAGGCTAAACAGTAAATATGTTTCTTGTAATAGTAAAAATTTTGCAACCCTACTTCTTCATCCAATTTGTGAATTTGATATAATAGCCACAAATAGTATGTGTTAAGCACAAAACTGTGAAATTATGTTGCAGTGAAAGCTCTTCATAAAAATGAAACAAACATACAAACAAAATCTTAAAGCCATACCGTACAGAAAAGTTCTTACAAAGCATTTTGGATTTTTAAAATGTAAGGATGGAGATATTCCTTATGGTTTTAGCCTTTTGTCCTATCTGTTTTAAAATATTTCCATTTAAATGCAGATTTTGATTTTCCATCTGGGAGTAGGTAGAAGCCATTCTATTACACTACTAAAAGAATAATCCACTTTAACACAACATTTCTCCCTAAAGGGATGGTCTTTTCTAGTCGTAAGGTATTATTTTTCTCAGAATGATATTAACATTCATGATATAGCGATTTTATCTTGATTTGAAAGATGTTTTGTTCTGGCAGTGAAAGGGATTAGAAGAATGTCCTTTGTATCCTGTTGCTAAAAAAATAGGCTTACCTTGCTCAAGATTAGGTATTAGTGATTTTCAAAGTGTTTTGGGGTGGGTGTATGATTTATATTTTTATAACATAAAATAAGTCTAGTGGAATGGAAATCGCCAGATTCATTTAATTGAATTCTTAAACGTTGGGTTGTACAAATATACATATTTTTAATAGATCAAGAAGCATGTTTGAAAATTTCTAAACCTATTAGAACATTTTTTTGCTTTCATTTTCTTTATGCCTTGTGAAGAAGCCTTTAGAGTACATGAGAAAAGTGTTAGAGCAACTAGTTACAGCATTCAGTGCCATAGATTTGTTGGTTTTGCCTCACCTAAATTTATTAAACCTTTAAGATAAAGAGGGATTACATTAATTAAATGGAATGTCTCAGAAGAAGAAAGGCTCTGAAGGCCTCTCTGCTATTTGTTGGGTAAAGTCTTGGCGTGCAGAATGTAGGTATCCAAGGCTTAAAGCATGTTGGAACCCTGTGCGGGATGCCAGTGCCATGCCCCTAGGCACGCTGTCATTCAGCCGCAGATTAATTAACCAGAGGCTGCAGAACCTCATGCTTTCAGTCAGCCCATTCTTGAGGCAGAAAATACAAGGTTTTTAAAACCTTGAACATTCAAAAAAGTTTTTATTTTCTTAACAAAATCAGAGTGTATAGTGACAGTTTTTCTGGGAATAGTTTTATTATACATATATATGTATATATATATATATATATGTATATATACATATTTATAATTTTTGTCTCTTTGCACCAATGAGTGATTTAAATGGATTAAAAATTTTTTAATCCTTGCAGAGGATGACGTGTATAGCCTCCAAAGAGAGGATTTTTCTAGTGTCACTGTGCACCTTTAAAACTTCCTAATTAATGACTTATTAAATCACAGTGAGTAGTGAGCTCTTAATTATGATTAAGACCTAAAAAAAATACATTTATATATATCTGAGTGATCACAAACTATATACATTCACATTTTCATTAAGACCATTTTTTATCTTCAGCGAGGACATTTCCATTCATACATGCATAGAAAGTATTTTGAGGTGAATGAAGGTTTTTACACTGTAGTGTTTCGTTTACACAACACAGTTTTAAAAATAACTTTTAAAATAACAGTTTTTAAAATAACTTTTAACATCTTATCTGTATATTCATCTATAGAAATGAGTACATTAAATTTGAAATGAGCCTTTATTTCCCTTGTCCATTTAGCTTGTTTTATAATTATATTAGGCATTATTAATAGCTTATGGGTAAAATATTAATAACTAATTATTTTCTAAATATAGAGCAAGGTCTGTGTTGATAAGATAATGTTTCATTTGTACCTTAAAGTTAGGAAAGAATAAGGCATGTTTTCATTTTTATTTTTTAGCAGTGAAGAATACAACTCCCTCTCCCGCCCTGCAACCTTTTTTCCCTGACACTGTCAATTTTTTAGCGTTCTCACTGGAATTTATTTTGTTGTAGTAAATAAAAGACAAGTCATTATTAAACAGATTTTTCTGTTAATTCAATGTATGATTACTCTTTGCCATAGGTACTTTTAAGGGCTTTTATCCAAAATAAAATTCATTAAAAATGCAATTAGAAAAATCTATTGTTAATGACTGCTTGAGTGACTGGCTCATAATTGGCTCATTACAATAAAAAAGCCACTGTTTAAAAATCTTGACAATGAGATACAGTACAGAGTGAACACTTCATTGTAAGGCCCTGTGTGATTACAAGATCCTGAAGGTGAAGCAGAGAAGCATGCATATCTGAGACTCCAGCAGAACTTTCTCTTTTACACCAGTACAGTGAGTTTAGGTCGTGACCTAGCATGGGCTGTCAAAGTAGGAGCCCCTCTTATTTACAGTGTCTCACACTGAAGAGTAAACTTAGGTAATATATTCCACTTAAATGCTAGCATTCAGACTCCTCTTTGTTTCCCTTCCCCAGAAATCTTTTCAGTTGACTTAGATTACCAAGTCGTAATCAGGAAATCTTTAGTTCTGTTGGGGCTAAACTAACAAAGACAATATTGTCATACAAGCCATCATTATTACCTGCCCTTTTGTTAACGCAGGAAAGCTTGCAAGTAGCTCTTTTTTAAGCTCCAGAATTTTTGTTTAAGCATTTCTAGAGATTGTTTTTGTTCTAGTACTTTGGTGATTTAATATTTGCATTAGATTATTTTTAATTAATTTTAATTCATTTAATTTTTAGGCCATAAATTGCAGGTAAGATAAAAATACAGACTTGGTGATGCAGGAAGGAAAGTAAACTGTACATGATAAGGTTTTTCCTTAACAAATTAGTTTTATTTCTCTCTTTGTGTGTTAGGCTTAACATACTATGGTTTTAATAATGAACTTGCAATGTCAAACATCAGCTGTTCTTTGCAGAGTATCAAATTTTAAAATACTGACAAGTATAAATAAGAATGATCATTAAATCTCTGCTTAGAGTTCCACCTATAAGGCAAAAATCGTAAGTTCCAACAGTAGTTTAAAGGGCTTCTTTAATGAGTCCTATATTTCCAAAATGCTCTTCCTGTTGGAGGCTAGAAAAACAGTAAAAGTTTTAAAGACTGCCGACTCCTGCTTTTGTTTAGTCTACAACAGCAATATTAATGTTGCTTTTGTGTTCTGGTGAGTGACTTAGGTGTAATTTTTCATTATATGTATTAAAAGTTGAATTATTTTGAACTTTGAACTTTAGACCAGCCCATGTGTGAACCTTAGTGTATAAACAAGGCAGTAACTTCAGGATCAGAATCACTCAAGACCACTCATATTATTAAATACAATCCAAGAATGTTGACGTTAGAATTTAATATAAATTAGGAAAAAACTCTCAGTGAGATACTCAATAGTTTTTAAAGAAATAAGACACATTTAATTGACTTCATTGTAGCTTAAGTAACTAAACTGCTCTGAGTATTTCATCATTGCTCTGTTTGTGCTACTTTGCATTTCTCTCATCACCTTATTTTGTAACCTTTGCATTTTTTTTTTCTTTTTCTCAATAGAATTAAGAGGAACTGCCTGCAGAGGAAAGCACTGTTTAAAACATGGTGGAAACCAC
Organism: Lipotes vexillifer; assembly: GCF_000442215.2. Lineage (NCBI taxonomy): Eukaryota > Metazoa > Chordata > Mammalia > Artiodactyla > Lipotidae > Lipotes > Lipotes vexillifer. The sequence continues at coordinate 1,919,875 of NW_006789313.1, forward strand.
ATTGCTTTCCGGTTGCATTTTTCTTTAAAGATCTACTTAAGGCAGTTTACCTGTACTCTTACAAGCAAAAACTGTACTATGAATTTCCCCCACTTAAGGCTGAGTGAGACAGCTTCAATCTACCTCACACTTATATGCAGTTGGGCATGTAAGCTGATGCCTTTGTGATTTATAAGTGTAATTTAGTAAACCATTTAGTAAATGCCATGGCGTGTCATACCAGTGCCAAAATATTTTATACATGTAAGAATTAGAGTAGCGGGAAAAACTATTGAGACTAAAACTTCAGTGTTTGTTTGGTTCATGTGGATATCTTGTAATATTTATAATCTGATGGCTATTCATGATCAAGTTTTGTGGCTTGGAGACAGGCCTAACATTTCTGACGACTTCTTGCCTTTATGTATTTTACTGTTTACTTAAAGATTGCTTGTGTAGATGGTAGAGTTCTTTGTTCACTGGAACTTCAAGGAAGAGTCTATACTTGTATTACTATTTAAACAAAAATATTCTCTGCATATTGCTAGGTTTTTAGCCATTTTATAGGCAAATAATTACTAATTAAGATTATGATGTCTCTTATGATATATTCGTTTATCTTCCCATGTCCAGAGCACATTGATTTTGAATAGTAAAGACGAGCTACATCTATTCATTTATCAAATGTATTCTGAGTGACTGCTGTGTTTGGGTACTGGATACAAATATCAGTAAGAGAATGTCCCAGTTCTCTAAGAGCTCATAGTCTATATTACTAATGACAGAACAATATTATATTGTGATGATGGAGTTGGGTTTCTTTTACAAATATTTTGGGAATGTAGAAGTAGGAGAGAGAGATTAGCTTTACCTGGGGAAGGTGCAGGATGGGTGGTTTGGAAAATACAGATGAGTAATGATTCATCAAGAGAGAATGAAAAATGACTTCCCAAACTGAGAGAACATTCTATGTGCAGCAGAAGATGTGACAAAGCATGGTACATACTTCTCAGAGTTTGATGATTAGAGGATATGTGTAAGTAATTGCAGGAGTAGAAGTGAGAAGGTAATTTTGGAGCATGTTATGAGGAGTCTTGTGTGCCTTGCTGAAGAGTTTGGAGACCCTATTTTGTAGGTGATGGAGAGTCATTGAAGGTTTGTAAGTTAAAAACCGTAATGGATAGATTTCATTTTGTAGCAGTGTGGAGGAAGCATAGGGAGAAAAGAGATGGAGGCTAGGTCTTTTGAATATATTGAAATCAAGGTATCTCAAAATAGGAAGTAATGAAACTAAATAGGGAAAAATCAAGACTGGATAGATTGATGGTAGTGATTATTAGTGTATAATTAATAATCAAAGTCATGTGAGTAAATATCCTTACCCAGGGGATGAAGTGTTGCATAGTGGGAAAGAACTGGGCTCTGGTACCTGGTTTCTCAGTTACTGCTTACTAGCTATGTGACTTTGGGCAAGTCACTTTGCCTCTTTGTGCCTCAGTTTACTTTTCCATAAAATGGAAATAAATACTGCCTACCTTATAGAGTTGTGATGAGGACTGAATAAGTTAATGCTGTGTTAATTATTATTATTAATGTTATGCTATTATTTAGAATTGAGAGTCGGGGTTTTTTTTATTCCCATGAAGTGTTTTGATAAGGAGGAAAAAATGGCTAATCAGTAGAAGGAACGCATTTTATAAGATGAGAGAGATTGGGATGTGTTTATAAGTTAAGAAAAGGTAGTCAATAGAGAGGAAGTTATTGAAGTCAAGTGACTGAATGAGATCCAGGAAGATACGGAGGTGATGGTGTGAAGAGCACAGGATCGTGGGTTAGCTCTGGACAGAAGAATATTGATATGTTTAGAAAGGAGAAATGGAATGATAAAGGACTATGTGTCCTTTGCTATTTTTTTTTTCTGTGGTCTTGGAGGCAAGACCATTTACCTCAAGTGGGTGGAGATGATGGAAGTAATTAAGGGATTTGAGGAGAATTTTAAACATTTGGAATGATCCCTTTGGAGAAAAGAAAAGGGGACTGATTGCCAAACTGCCCAGAGCCCATGTGTGGTTAGAAATCAGAAATTTGAAATGGAGATAGTTTTTAAAAATTAACTTTCACTTAAATTGAAAAGAATTAGGGATGTTTGGTAAGTAAGATCACTTTTAAGGAAGCAGATTACTTATGTACTTATATCAAAGGTAAGTAGTAAATATAATTTATTATGGAATATATAACTAAAGCATTCCAGAAACCATAGCAGATAGCAATTGCTAAGTAAAATTTCTATGAGAATAATCTTCCATACTTCAGAGGGGAGAATACAGCATTAGTATGAACTTAAATGAATACAGCTGCTGAAAGATTCTATTTTCTGGGCAACAAACAACAGATGATACAGTCACTTTATGATGGTCACTTAACTATGTCAGTGATGAAAGAATCACATACCAGAAAACAGTTCATAGATTCAAACAAATATAGTCCTCCCTTTCTATTATTAATAATGATCCTAAATAGAAATAGGTGCCTAAACTGCCTTCTTAAGTGAATTAAAAACAAAATGAGGGGCTTCGCTGGTGGCACAGTGGTTGAGAGTCTGCCTGCTAATGCAGGGGACACGGATTTGTGCCCCGGTCCGGGAAGATCCCACGTGTCGTGGAGCGGCTGGGCCCGTGAGCCATGCCACTGAGCCTGCACGTCCGGAGCCTGTGCTTTGCAATGGGAGAGGCCACAACAGTGAGAGGCCCACGTACCACAAAAACAAAACAAAACAAAAGAGAAATATCCACAAATAAGTTAAATAAATGTCTGTATAACTGTCTAGTGTTGCAATTTTTCTATATTATGTATAACTTGCTTCAAGAGTTATTCCAAGTAGCTTTTTTATTTTTCAAATATTCCTCTTTAAATGTTTATCCTATATTTAATTTATAAAACAGTAGTCTCATTTTTAATAATTGAGAATAAGCTTTAAAATATTGTCACTTAGTTTACATTAATTTATACTACAAAGGATGAATAAATATCCCAATGTCAACTACGTACTGTTCTTTAACTGCTGAGAAATGGACAGCTTACAGTTCGGATTCACCAATAGAAAACAAACAACCTGAATGGACAATTATTTGTCAATAGGAGAACAGTGGTTGGAAATAGATGTAGAGATTCTGGTGGTATTTTGTTTCCTATCACTCTGGTGGCTATTTAATGCTTAATTTTTCTTTTTCTTTTTTAACTTTAGAATGAGGAAAATTTTAAGTATGTATATAAGTAGAGAGAATAGCATTATGAATCCCCATATAGCTGTCTCCCAAATTCAATAATTTTCTACTCATGGAATGCTTCATGTAAAGTATACATATTCATATGATGTCTTGGTGCCAGTATAATTAGCTGTATCTTAATTATAAATATAGAAAACTGCAGAGTAGCATTTAAAATTGTCAATTTGCATAAAAAGACTTTGAAGGAGTAAGTTTTTCCTCTGAATGAGCATTTTAAAGTCATTGTTTTTATTGTTTTCCAGTTAGGAAAATTAAAGCATCATAGTTCTAGGTTATTTATCAAATGAGAGATTGAAGTCAAGAATATTTGCCACCGCTTTCCGCACCAGATAAGGGTCCATACGGCTTTGTTCTAAATTCCCATCACAACTTAAAGGGAAACTTTAACAATGTCTGGAGCCCTTCATGTCCTGCAAATGGAGGAGGATGTCCTCAAATTCCTTGCAGCAGGAACCCACTTAGGTGGCACCAACCTTGACTTCCAAATGGAACAGTACATCTACAAAAGGAAAAGTGAGGGCATCTACATCATAAATCTGAAGAGAACCTGGGAGAAGCTTCTGTTGGCAGCTCGTGCCACTGTTGCCATTGAAAGCCCAGCTGATGTCAGTGTCATATCCTCCAGGAATACTGGCCAGCGAGCTGTGCTGAAGTTTGCTGCTGCCACTGGAGCCACTCCTACTGCTGGCCGCTTCACTCCTGGAACCTTCACTAACCAGATCCAGGCAGCCTTCTGGGAGCCAAGACTTCCGGTGGTTACTGATCCCAGGGCTGACCACCAGCCTCTCACAGAGGCCTCTTACGTTAACCTGCCTACCGTTGCTCTGTGTAACGAGACTTTCCTCTGCAGTATGTGGACATTGCCATCCCATGTAACAACAAGGGGGCTCACTCAGTGGGTCTGATGTGGTGGATGCTTGCCTGGGAAGTTCTGCGCATGTGTGGCGCCATCTCCCGTGAACACCCATGGGAGGTCATGCCTGATCTCTACTTCTACAGAGATCCTGAAGAGATTGAAAAGGAAGAGTGGGCGGCAGCTGAGAAGGCTGTGACCAAGGAGGAATTTCAGGGTGAATGGACTGCTCCAGCTCCTGAGTTCACTGCTACTCAGCCTGAGGTGGCAGACTGGTCTGAAGGTGTAGAGGTGCCCTCTGTGCCTATTCAGCAGCTCACCACTGAAGACTGGAGTGCTCAGCCTGCTATTGAAGACTGGTCTGCAGCTCCCACTGCTCAGGCCACTGAGTGGGTAGGAACAACCACTGAGTGGTCTTAAACTGTTCTTCCACAAACTTTAAAGTGGAAATAGGTTGATGGAAAATAAACAGTTTCTAAAAAAAAAAAAAAAAAATTTGCTACCTAGGTGTAAGGATTGAACTGACCTTAAGAATATTCCATGCTAAACTTAAATTGGATGGGTTAAGGTCTGGCTTAAGAATGTTTTTGACCCATTGTGTAGACCTTTTTACCTTGATTAGGAATTCTCTGAGAACTATTTTAAAATATAGCCACCCTTAAAAGAATATGAACAAAATTAAAATCAGAATGACTTCCTACTTTTTCTCTAGAAGATAAATGTAAAAACTTGAGTTTCGGAAGTTTCTTAATGAAGGAACAAAAGTATGATCGGGGGGCTTCCCTGGTGGCGCAGTGGTTGAGAGTCCGCCTGCCGATGCAGGGGACACAGGTTCGTGCCCCAGTCGAAGATCCCACATGCCGCGGAGCGGCTAGGCCCGTGAGACATGGCCGCTGAGCCTGTGCGTCTGGAGCCTGTGCTCTGCAATGGGAGAGGCCACAACAGTGAGAGGCCCGCGTACTGCAAAAAAAAAAAAAAAAAAAAAAAGTATGATCAGAGTTTTATTTTAGGGTTAACTTTTCAGGAACATATTTATTCTGTTTATTAAAAAAACAAAGAAACAAACAACTAGACTGACTCTGCAGTACACAGATCAACTCAATGTTTCCTAAAATGTTTTCTCTGTGCATAACAGAGACCAAGCCTTTGTTTTTCACTAGGAAGTTGAAGAAAAGTTGTAATGTGCAATTAACTTTTCTATGTTTTTTATCTTTTATGTGAAACATGATGAATATTTCGAGGAAGAATTACACTTGTTAGAAATTGACCCATGCTAGCAGTTTAGAGGACTAATTGAGTTTTTGACTAAGCTGAATACTCATGCTAACAGGAAGGCTTCTCTGGCATTCATGAGAGTCACTTTGCTGAAAAGTGAAAAAACAAGCTAAGAGGCCATGGTTTTCAACAGAAAGTGATATAACCATGAAAGGAAGCTTCTAATGTTTTTCCATATCTTAGGTTGTTATTATTATTGTCATTGATTGTCATTATGAAATTAGGGGAAATATCTTTTGGAAAGAGGACGGGCAATGAGAGAGGGAAAAAAGGGAAGAAATACACGGACAGTCGTTTGAATGGAGAAATTCGTATAATGCGTAAATCAAACTAAGCCCCATTTTATTTAACATTAAAAATTATCATGAAAAGAGAGTACATGTTAAAATATGCTGGCTTGCAGTTTATTCCTAGTAGAAACAAAATGCTGGACAATACCAGATTTGAGTAGGCATGGTGCCTTGTTCATATTTGGGTACCCCAGTTATTTGTTAAATGAATAAGTAAATGCCAATGAACAGAGCAGTGGAAGTTTAGCCTTCAGTGTGAACAAGTATGTAGTAAAATAACCTACACTGCTTGTAGAATGATAGGTTGAGTTATTATTTAAATCACACCAAGGACCCCCAAATCAATATATGCTTGTTAATAAAAATAGCCCTAGCACTCTCATTCTCCTTGATCACTAGATTACATTGCCAGCAGATGCAGTTCTGAGAAAAGGTAGTGAATATCAAATTAAATTGACTTGGATCATATTGAGCTTCTTGTTAGTATGCTGAAAACATTTGCAAGGTGGGGAGTATAGCCATCAGTGATCTATTCATTGACTGTAACTATATGATTTGACTCATAGAAGGTATAAGATTCAGGACTGAGAATAGGAAGCTTCTAATCAAGGGAGAGCCCATCACTGACTTCCTAACCATCAGCATTATATGGAGTGGTTATGATACTGATTATGTTGTGGCATACACTGATACATTCATTATCCTGGAAAATAGAGGACTTACTTAAAGGATAGGACCAAAAACTGTCCTCATATTCATGATAGTGGTGAACCTAGAAAAATACAACTTCCTTAAAATTATTAACTTTACCTCTTATCTCATCAACTTCTTAACCTCTTTGCCCAGTGGAAAACAAGCCGCATTACAGTCTGTGACCTTGTTGACATTCAGAAGACTGAATGGTTGCTTTAGCAAGCTGGTTGTTATGGATATGTTATTGCAGGAACCTTATTCCTGCTTCTTTCTATTGACACTGCTGCAGCTGTTGGCAAGGTACTTTCTGAGTTAAATGGGAAGCTCGCCATCATGACACCTCTGCACCTATGCCCACCAGGCACACCTGTCAGATACACAGTGGTCAGAAAGTAATGGAGCAAGCATCTGCTAGACCCACAAACTTGTGATTTTCCTTTGCTGCTGTGACTAGTTATTCTCTTTAATATTTAAACAAGTTCAGTTATTGATAAAATGATTTTGGCTATGACAAACATGCTATTCACATTAGGACCCTGGGGCCTCTATCGCTATAGCAGTAGTCAGCAGACCATCTCTCTTAACTCTTCCCTCGTTATCTTCCCTTTCCTCCTAAAACACACAGTGGAAAAATTACTATTTCACATCTAAACCTTTTCCCAGATTTCCATGGACGTAGGTTCAGGGCCAGAGATATTCTTGTATTCTGTGTCATTAGTAAAATTTGATAGGTTGGAACAGAGGAGGTACACATATCAGCCTAAAATGCATTTGTAATCAAAAGGTAAGTTAAGTCTCATAATCATCAGAAAAATAACTTGTGGGGGGAAAGGAAGGGAAGGAAGGGAGGGGAGGAGAGATGGAGAGAGAAGGAAAGAGACGGAGGAAGGGAGGAGGGGAGAGAGGATTCTGCCTTGGTGTAAGTTCTATAAGTCCTGCAGTTAGACTGTTTCATTTGGTTCTGGTTGTAGTATCTCAAGAGAAATTTTGTCAAGAGCAAAGGGAATTGGAAAGGAGTATGAGAAGGAAGAACAAGGTCATTCTATATTTAGTGTTCTAGAACTGGCAAGAGACAAATTTAGGAAAATAGGAAAGTATAGAGTGGCTTTCTCAGGGAAGAGCAAACTACTGGAACTTGCTACTCTGAGAGCTACAACATTGTGGGAATGGTTAAATAAGTTATTCCCATGGGATATCCCATTAAATATCCCAATGGGATAGTTCAGTGCTAAAGCCTATATATTAACACATAAAAATGCATATGATTTAACAAGATAGAAAATTACACGTATACTTTGACAACATCTATGTAAAAACAACTGTATGAATTGAGACTAAAAGGGAAGATCAGAAGATCAAATTGTATTGACTCCCACAGTAGGCTGGCCCATTCCTAGCAACAGCGAAGCCTGTACTTACCACTGGTGGCCATTTCTTAACTGTACTTCCTGGAAAGTGGGGAAATGTGGCATGAGGTGAGGGGAATGAGTAGGAAATTTCTAAATAACTTTAACCTTATGCTTTGATAACCATGTGACAACCTGTGCAAAATATCTGTGTCTTATGGTAGACAAGGAATAAGAGGATTCTCTAATTTTCTCCCAAGAGGTGATTTTATTTTTAAAAGTGAGAGTTGGGAGAAAGGAGTGAATGAGGGATGGGGAAGAGAGACTCTAGTGCTCATATAAGCTCATGACTTTTCTGTTAAAAATGAGGGACCTGGGCTTCCCTGGTGGCGCAGTGGTTGAGAGTCCGCCTGCCGATGCAGGGGACACGGGTTCGTGCCCCAGTTGAAGATCCCACATGCTGCGGAGCGGCTAGGCCCGTGAGCCATGGTCGCTGAGCCTGCGTGTCCGGAGCCTGTGCTCCGCAATGGGAGAGGCCATGGCAGTGAGAGGCCCGCATACCGCAAAAAAAAAAAAAAAAAAAAAAAAAAAATGAGGGACCTGAGACTGAAAGGGGATTTTTGTTGTTGTTGTTGTTGTTTTATTTTAAACATTTTATCATTCTAGATCTATTTGGGACAAGCCTGTCTGTGAACTTATAAATATCCAAGAGCATGGTTAGAAAGACATTTGAGATAGTTATTAGGGGCAGGGGCTTTTAAACTTCTGAACTAAGGGACATCTCTAAACTCCAGAGAGAAAGTACTAACTATTAAACTATGATCTTGCGTGGTGCTGGGCTTAAGAGTCTTGTATCTGCTCAACCTATAGCAAGTGAAGAGGATGGTTTGCAGAGTGATGAACTCATGTTGCATAGGCTTCCTTCTAGTATTGAAAAAAGAATACAGCTCTGAGCAGTCAACAATAATAGGCCATTTTAACAGATGGCAATCTTTTGTTCTGTGGTCTTCCATTCGTGTGGTATTTGGTGTTTCTAAACTGTTATATGATTTTTACACTATTGGGTAATGTTAGTAGGATAATAATTGTGTTTTTAAATACCTCATACTTGCAGTAATGGCTTTGGAATGACAGTGGATAATATTAACTCAATAAGTTTGAAGATCAGTTTTGTGTCTTGGTTTTGTTAACTTTTAACTATGATTTTGAGTTATCTTTTTCTCTCCATTGTATTGAGAGTTGATTAAATTTTTGATAGATTGGCAAGTTTAGTATTCTTTTTCTTTTCTCTCCTCCCCCCACCCCCACCCCCAAAATATAGAGATTGATTAAAAAAGAGGTTTTTTGAAGTTTTTTTGGTTTTGGTTTTGGTTTTACTGTCAGTAGTTAACCATATTATTGAGCTCTACTTTCTCAACTTCTGACTATGGATATGGTTACAAAAAATTTAGGAGTACCCTTCCCAGGACAAGAAAACTTGCTATGTGAAAAAGGAACACATTTTAGAGAATAGAGTTGATTCCAACTCTACTAGACAACTTTGTATCTTGGTGTCATTGATGGTTTCCAAAATGTGTAAATATTTGTAAATTCACTCCTGAACAACAGCAAAAATAAAAACTGCTGTATAAGGAAGAACTCACTAATACCTGTTTCTTGATTCTGTAATATTTTATTATTAGATTTCATTAAATTTCATTCATTTATTTAACAAATATTCATTGATTACTTACTGTGTGACAGGCCCTATGCTTACTGCTAGGAGTATAATGGTGAGCATCTGCTTAGAGTCTAGTAATTAATGTCTATGTTAATTACTAATTAATTACATAATTAGTTGTTAGTGTCTACAGTTATTAATCAAATAAACCATCTAAAACATAAAATTGCAGCTACGACAAGTACTACAAAGGAGAAGTACGTGAGGCCATGAGGAGGAATTTAAACTGATCAAAGATTATGAAAGGCTTTCGTGAAGTGAGGTTTGAGTGTAAGAAATTTCTCCAATTGAACAGTATCTGATTAAGTGCTAGGAAGGAAGAGTGTTTCCATCCCACCGATGGCTGTGAGCAAAGGCCTCTAGCAGGCAGGAGAGCAGCCTGGTGCATAGTATGAGGCTGAGAGAAAGCCAGTGTGGCTGCAGTGCTGAGAGTGAAAGTTGAGAGTGATATGTGAAGATGCTGAAGTAGGTAGATTTGGGTAGAATTTACTTAGGTGGTTTTATTTGTAAGTACTCATCAAGGTGTCCACTTTGATACACTTTTCTATATGTGCATTCTACCTCAATTAAAAAGTTTGCTTAAAATTTGTTTGGGTTCACTTCAGAGAATATTTTAGAAGGGTCCAAAGTTTTATACAAAAGAGCACTTTAGTAATTCTCTTATATCCACTCCTGGTTACCACTCTCCCTTCACTAAAGGCAGCCACTATCCTGGCTTCAATCACCATGAGTTATTTTTGTCTATTAAACATAAAATAATTGGAATCATAATATTTATGAGTTTATATCTGGCTTCTGTTGATCCATTTTATGTCTATGAGATACTTCTGTGCTTGCACAGAGCAGTAACTTGGTGCACTTTTATTGTAGCATAGTATCCCAGTATATAAATATACCATATTTTGTTTATTCATTCTACTATGGATGGTCATTTGGGCTCTTTCTAGTTTGGGGCTGTTACAGAATATTTTGTGCATATCTTTTGGTGTACTTGTAGACTCATTTCTGTTAGAAATGTGTATAGGAGTCAGATTGCTGGGTTATAGGGTATGCCTCTGTTCAGCTTTAGTAGATATTACCATATAGTTTTCCAAAATGGTTGTTCCAATTTATACTCCCACCAGTAATATATGAGAGGTCCAGTTGTTCTGCGTCCTTGTCAGCACATGGCATTGCCACTTTAAAAAAAAAAAATGTTAGTCATTCTGGTGGTATATAATGTTATGCATTATGATTTTAATTTGCATTTCTCTGCTGAGATTGAGAAGTTTTTATATGTCTTTTGACCATTTTGATTTTTTAAAAAATTTATTTAATATATTTTCTTTCTGGCTACATTGGGCCTTCGTTGCTGTGCGCGGGCTTTTCTAGTTGTGAGCGGGGACCACTCTTCGTTGCGGTGCACGGGCTTCTCATTGCAGTGGCTTCTCTTGTTGCAGAGCATGGGCTCTAGGTGCGCGGGCTTCAGTAGTTGTGGCTCATGGGCTCTAGAGCCCAGGCTCAGTAGTTGTGGCTTAGTTGCTCCGTGGCATGTGGGATCTTCCCGGACCAGGGCTCAAACCCATGTCCCCTGCATTGACAGGTGGATTCTTAACCACTGCGCCACCAGGGAAGGCACCATTTCGATATTCTTTTTTGGTAGTGCCCTGTCAAATCTGTTGACAGTTTTTCTGTTTGATCCTCTCTTTCTCTCATATTGACTTAGGAGTTCTTTATATTTCTGATATTGTTAAGTCCTTTGTTAGATAAATGAGTTGCAAATATTTTTTATTCTGTGGTAGAAAAATATCTTCTACTCTGCTTAAAAATTTTAAATTATCATTTTTTTCCTTTATTATTAGATAAGGCATCTCTATACCTTGGTTTTGGAATCTTTACCTGCCCAAAAGTCAGAAAAGTATTCTCCTATACAGTCTTTTAGAAGCTATTATTCACTTACACATTTAGATGTGCACTTGAAATTGATTTGAGTATAGTGTGAACTAGGGGTAAAGATTCTTTTTTTTTTTGTCCCAAATGGATATCCATTTGTCCCAGTATTATATATTGAAAAGACCTCACTATACCACATTGTCATCTTTGACGTAAATTAAGTGATCTTATACATGTGGATCTGTTTCTGAATTCCCTGTTTTCTTCTGTTGGTTCATTTGTTCCTTCTTGTGCCATTAGAACACTTTTTAAATTACTGCAGCTTTATAATAAGTTTACTATCTGGTAGTGTAATTTCTCCAACTTTTTTCTTTTTTAAGAGTGCTGTGCTTTTTTCCCAGCTATCTTAGATCAGGTTGCCAGTTTCTACAAAAATAATCCACTGGCATTTTGATTGGGATTATACTGAATCTATAAATTAATGAGAAGAGATCCGGCATCATTACAATATTGAATCTTTAATCCATGAATGTAGTATATCCCTCCATTTATTTGAGTCTTCTTTAATTCCTCTTAATGTTTTGAAGTTTTTTGTGTAGAAGTCATTCACATATTTTTTTAGATTTATGTCTGAGTGTTTTTGATGCTAATGCCAATGTGTATTAGTTTGTTAGGGCAGCCATAACAAAGTACCGCAGAGTGAGTGGCTTAAACAATAGAAATTTATTTCCTCACAGTTTAGAGGCTAGAAATCCAAGATCAAGGTGTCAGTAGGATTGGTGTCATTCTGAGGCGTCTTTCATTGGCTTACAGATGACCTTCTCCCTATGTCTTCATATGGTCTTCCTGTGTCTGTGAGTGTATCTGTGACCAAATATAAGGTATAGAAGACCTACTCTTCTTATAAAGACATAGTCATAGTGGAGTAGGGCCCACGCATATGACCTCATTTTACTGTATTTACTTCTTTCAAGGACTCATCTCCAAATACAGTCACATTGTGAGGTACTGGGGGTTTAAGACTTGAACATTTGAATTTTGTGGAGACATGGTTCAGCCCATAATACAGTGATATCAGATTATTTGTTGCTGACATATAGACATACAATTTTAATTTTGCATATTGACCTTGTATTATATAGTGATCTTGCTAAACTCACTTATTAATCTAATCGTGTTTCTGTTAACTGTTTTGGATTTTTGTGCATAATTACATCACCTGTGAATTAATGGCAGTTTTATTCCTGATCTCAGAATGAAAACCTTTAGTTATTTCACTGTTAAGAAGATATCTGCCATGGGCTTTTTGTAGACACTTTTATCAGATTATGGTAGCTTTCTTTCTGTTCCTCATGTTTCTTGTTTGTTTGTTTGTTTTTTAATCATGAACTGACTTTGAAGCTCTTAGACTGTATGCATGTTAATTGTTGCTGTAATGGAGACAAGTTGGTAGAATTTATTGATGGATAATTTTGATATGGAGAATGGTGGAAAAGAAATTTCTTGTTTGAAGTATGAAGTTTTGTTGAAAAAGTTAAGAATTCAGCAAAAGTTAAGAATTCAGCCATCTAATATTTCTAAAGATACAGGTATTTATAATCATCAACACTTGAGTATTTTAACATGATTTTTATTTTTTTTAGTTCTTGCCAACTAATATTGTTATCCAGTTTATTTTCAGTTAATAATGGAAATAACTGCTCTGGTTTCTTTGCTTTGGTATTTTGGAGTTTGGTGCTCCAAAACAGTGAGTATGTGCAAAAGTTAAACTGTGCATTGCACAAATAGCTGTCATTTTAGAGAAATCTGAAAATCATTAAAAAGTATGTCATTCAGAAATAGATGGATGACAAGTAGTAGTAATGATGGTAATAGTAATAGTAATAATAATAATAGTAATTATTAGTAATAATAACTAAAGGCGGTAATAGTAATAATAACTAAAGGTAATATTTTTTGAGCAAATAAAAATTGCCTGCTCTTGAGCAGGCACTGTTCTAAGTGATTTACATGTATTAATATACTCCTTACATTAACTCTATACTACTGTTTTATCTTTCCTTTTTACAGATAAGGAGACTGAGTCACAGAAAGATAAGTAACTTTTGCCAGGCCGCACAGCTAATAAATGATTGAATCATAATTTGAACCTAGGCAGTTGGCTCCAGAGCTTTCTCTAGAAGGCTATATTAGGCTAGGATAGGAATCTTCAATTTTAAAATAGAATCTTAAAATAGATAGGTAGTAGTACATTTTAATCTCAGACTCAAAAAATACAGCAGGAGCAATAAAAATGTTATTAAAATACCCTCATCTGAAATACAAGAGTTCTCCACATTATGACTTCATTATTTGTCCCTGTGCATTTACTAGGTACATGGTTCCTCTCCCTTCTGTTATTCTTAAGCCATTTGTCTAACTCTCTGCCCAATTACTCCCCTTCTTACCTCAAGCCACTTCACATGTTTTATTTGTGACTACGGATGAGAGAACGTTGGTAGGTCAGCGTGAATCTACTACTTTTGAATAAAGAACTTAAAAGTTAGTGACCTTCCTAAGGTAGAAAATAGAACCATGTTAAAGATGACACTAAAAATCAGATAAAAGTAGTTCACATATTTGGAACTGTGTTTGTCAAGTTCTGTCTAGTGTCTAGTAAACCAAAATAGTGTACTTCATTATTCATTTTTTTCTATACCTTTGCCCTGATATTTTAGTGTAGTGGTTACAAGTCCAGACTGGAGCCAACCTGCCCTAGTAGTTGTATGTTCTTGAATAAGTTACTTAATCCCTCTGTGCTTCAGTTTTCTTATTAGTAAAATCAAAAGTAAAGGAACATACTTTATGAAGTTATAATGAAGATGGAATAAGTTAATACGTGTGAAACCCTTAGCAGAGAGCATGCACTTATTTAACACCTCAGTGATTGTTAGCAATACTCTCAGACTTGAAAATCTCAGTCAGTGAAGGCCATGGGAAATAATCCTTAGTGAGAAAATGTTTCTGAATCTTAGGAAATCTTATTCCTATAGATTACTATTTCTGATAGGGAGGGAAATTTGTGGATTACCTTCTAGCACCCACATGATAAACAATTTTCATTTGTTAGTTGGCAAATATTCTTATTTCTGAGTGAAAAACTTGAATAATGTAATAGGTGAATTTAATTGTCTTCCTTCATTGGCCGCATGTTTGATGTTGACCATGGAAGTTCAGATGATTAATTGAAAATACCACTGAGAAAGTGATTATAGGAAGAACTTGAAAGAACTTGGTTTAGGACATTAATTTCAGTAACAGTCTACTTTGTAGAAAAATTTTCTTTATCTACAAATCCAGTCATTTCACTTTTGACCAAGCAAGGTAGTCAGCTAACCTTATGGCATTCTTGTTGACTCTGTGCCAGGCACTGTATATCGATATCCATCAATTTTCTCTTCCCTAATGTTGCGCAGCCTTTTATGTCTTCATTTTTCTATTCTTTAAAAAAGAATATATATACATATATATGTATCTTTAAATTCCCAAAGCAAGCTGAGATGGCACAGTGTGTTTAAGCATTGTGGATTTCGTCAGACATCACATTCTTCCAGATATATTTTTTCAAATGGAAAGATGGCTCAACATTTTCTATTATTATTTTAGATGAAATGTTCTGCAATATGTTGTTGACATTGTACTGAAGTAAATACTGTATGCTCAAGTCTCTCAGGAACCCTCATGAAAATGAGATGCGTGTCCCAGGAGGCTATCTCAGAAAAGAAAAATTCTAAATAAAATAGCATGAATGAAGAGGCACACAAGAATTTATTATAAGAAAATATTCTTTTTGTACATTCCTGGACCTAAAGAAAGTGAAAGGTTGGCACAACAGATTGCTCTCATTATATGGCTCTATGTGGTCATGTACACATAATAATTTATAATAGTTTTCCTTTTCTAGTCAAATAGACTGAAGGTATTTTGTTTTACAATGATGGAACATAGTTCATTTATTAACTATATTCCACATTCACTTGATCCACTACAAATCTCTCTTTATAACTGACAATTCAGGCTGCTTTCTTTTCTGGTTTCGGGGGATATATTTTCCTTTAAGAGGGACTAAATGGGAGCCACAGAAATCTCAGACTTTACTTAGTGAAGTGCAGATTCACCCAAGAATTGAGGTGCAGTTGAAAAAGGGCCAGTGATCCTAGAGTAGATTTAGTCCAAGTACAAAGATAAATGCTCGGTCTTCTTTTAGCCTTGGGTGTTTTAAGTTTAGGTGCACCTCCTGCATGAAGAGCATTGCTTCAGGGCGTATGCATTTTCAGTAATTTTGTCTAATTGTTTGCTTGCCAAAAATAGTTTATTGCTTTTTGCTACTTTTTAAAAGTAATCTTTATTAGGTTGTTAATTAAGAAAAATGTTTAAAAAATCTTGTAATCCCATACCCAGATAACCTTTGCTGACATTCTAAAAAATAGTGCATTATTAGACAAATAGAACTGCACATGAAGGTATAGAATTTGTTTTCCATCCCCCCAAAGCAAAACATTTAATAGTTTTTATATATTGCACCAGAAAAAATGGTTTTTATATTTAATATTTCATTATGTAAATGAAAAGCATCTTATTCTGTGTACACTGTAATATGAACATGAGAAAGATATGGACCCTTTCCTGCAAAAGTTTGGTGAATAAGTTTTGGTTGTAATTCTAGTTAATATTTATTAGTATGCATCTTATTCTATTTATGATGTATTAGCTGGGTCTGTTTTAATCTAGAAAAAAATGTTTTAAGGACAGAAGGGAAGCCAATGTCATAAAACTCTAGAGCAAGGGACTAGAGTACTTTCAAAACTCTTCTCTCTTATTTCTGCTTCTCTTTAAAAATCCACTCTATTTTTTCTGGAAAGACTGGTTTTCTCAGATCCCCAGATTACATGGTAGAAAACATGGCTGCTCCTAGTTTTCAAGGTTATAACTCCCTGTTCAAGAGTCCGTCTTAGCCTGAGATTGAAATCTATTAGTTTCAATTTCAAATTTCTGAGAAACAACTGTTGGCCAGCTTGGAGTGCCCAGTTTTGAACCAGTTATCTCCACAGGGACCAAATCATCTTGTAAAAAATAGTTGTGGTTACCACATAGATGGTAGGTGGGTGTTTTGCACAAAAGAGATGCCAGATGGACAACTAAGTAAGTATGTATTTACTGTATTCATTGACTGAAATTACAAGATGCTAGGTGATTTTATAGCTTGCTATGCACAAAGTTGCAGTATCAGTCTTGTATTTTTAGGGAATTTAATATTAATAAAATTCAGTCTCATTTTTTTCTGAATTAAAATGTCTATGGCCCTCAACCAGATTTTTTTTTTTTTTTTTTTCTGCGGTACACGGGCCTCTTACTGTTGTGGCCACTCCCGTTGCGGAGCACAGGCTCCGGACGCGCAGGCTCAGCGGCCATGGCTCACAGGCCTAGGCACTCCGCGGCATGTGGGATCTTCCCGGACCGGGGCACGAACCTGTGTCCCCTGCAGCAGCAGGCAGACTCTCAACCACTGCGCCACCAGGGAAGCCTTCTCAACCAGATTTTTAAATTCCCTTTGCCTGATTATAATTTCCTTTCCTCATCATTTTTATCTCTTTCATAGCCCTGTAGAACTTTATTTTACATAATGTACAATTCTTTTTTTGTTCTTTTCAAACTAATATTTAATTACTTAAACTAACTAGTGATTTGTGGTCTCCTAAACTCCAGAACCATTTAGGGAAGAATAATGGGTACTAGGAAGGGCCCTGGACTCAGAAGCAGGAGTTCCAGTGTGAGTTTTGAATTCCCCACTTACTTACCATACTACTATAATCCAAACAGAGCAATACTATAAACTGTCAATTTAATTACAGGCTAGTGTGAGAAGGATCAAATAAGATAATATATGTGAAATTAATTCATAAATTCAGAAATATTCTATCCAAACAGTTTTTAGACATTTGACTTGGACAGAGGGAGAGTGAAGCATGAGAAAAGGAAGCCTTGCCCTGCCAACTGATCAGAGACTGATGAAGGCACGTGATTTGTTAGAAGAACAAAAGAGAGTTGAAAAGAACAGCTGGCCACATTTATGATATGTATAAATGAGAAATTACATTAGCTATTAAATATTGCTTACATCTAAAAATAACCCATGCTGATCTTTTGAGCAGAGGGTGAACCATAGAATAAACTTGTCTTTGTAATGACCTGATCCTGTAATGGGGTTGACAAGGGAGAATAAGACCATTTAGTTATTTTGACATAATAACATATCTTGACACCCGAACTGTGTAGTAATGACGTAAACATTAATAAGACAACACATGGCAACACAAAAAATCTTAATCCCCTTCTCCAAGAATTCCTAATTCTGAACTTTTGATGTGTTCCCCATGTGCCATTCAATTTCCATCCCCCTCCCTGCTACCCATGGAACTTTTGGCTCTACTACTTACTAGCTATGTGACCTTGGACAAGTTATTTAACTTTTTTTTTTTTTTTTGCTGTACGCGGGCCTCTCACTGTTGTGGCCTCTCCCATTGCGGAGCACAGGCTCTGGACACGCAGGCTCAGCAGCCATGGCTCACGGGCCTAGCTGCTCCGTGGCATGTGGGATCTTCCCAGACCGGGGCACGAACCCGCGTCCCCTGCATCGGCAGGCGGACTCTCAACCACTGTGCCACCAGGGAAGCCCAGTTATTTAACTCTTTGTACCTTAGTTTTTTCATCTGAAGGATATTAGTAATACCTACTGCAGAGGATTGTTGTGAAAATTAAATTACACTAATACATGTTAAATGTTTAGAACAGTATCTGGTATGTGTTAAGTGGTCAAAAAATGTTAAAATAATCATTTTATTATTTTTTCATTTAACAACATTTTCATTATTTTGCTACTTTGTAGAAACTTCTGAAATTTTGTTAAAAATAAATGTTTACTTGCATTTAGTTTCTGAAAATAATACTTTCTCTCTCTTGAAATTTTATTAGGAAAAATTTCAAACATACACAAAAGTAGAAGGAATAGTGTAACTAACCCAATTACCCATTACATATTGTGTTTGACAGCCTCAAACATGGTCGCCAATATCTCTGCTTTCTAGTGTTCCTGCCCTTTTGTAATCTGCTCCCTTTGCATGTGGGCTGGACCTAATGACTTTTTTTTTTAATTTTTAAAATTTGTTTATTGATATTTATTTATTTTTGTATTTTGGCTGCACTGCACGGCATGCAGGATGGTTCCCCAACTAGGGAATTCCTTGTTAATTATTTGTATTTTATAGTTTTATTGAGGTATAAATGGCAGTGTGCTATAAAATACTCATTGTAAGTGTACAATTCAGTGACTTTAGTAAATTTATAGAGTTGGACAATCAACGACCATCTAGCTTTAGAACATTTTTACCTCCACCAGTTTTCCTATGCTATTTGTCCTTGTTCCCATACCCCAACCCAAGGCAACCATTAACCTGCTTTCTGTCTCTATGGATTTGCTTCTTCTAAACATTTAATGTAAATGAAATCATCTAATATGTAGTCTTCTGTATGTGATTTCTTTCTCTTAGCATAATGTGTTTTCTAGGTTTATCTATGTTGTACATGTATCAGTGTTTTATTCCTTTTCATTGCTGAATAGTATTCCATTATATAGGTATCTCACATTTTGTTTATCCATTCACCAATTAATGGAAAATTAAATTGTTTTCAGTTTTTGGCTAGTATATGTAATGCTGCTATGAATATTCACATGTAAGTTGTGTGGACATGTGTTTTCATTTCTCATGCATAGGTACCAGGAATGAAATTGCTGGGTCATATGATAAATTTATCCTTAACTTTTAAAGAAGTTACCAAACTGTTTTCAATATGACTACACAATTTAAAATCCCCATCTGCAGCAAGTGAAGGTTTCTCTTTCTCTACATTCTCACCTCACTTGTAGACATTTTGATTTTAGATATCCTAGTGAGTGTGTATTGGAATCGCATTGTTTTAATTTGCATTTTGCTAATGACTAAAGATGCTAAGCATCTTTTATGTACTTATTAGCCATTCATGTTCTCTTTGGTAATACTCACTTTTTAGTTATGTTGTTTGAATTCTTATTCAGTTGCAAGAATTCTTCATATATTCTGTATACCAGTCTTTTATCAGATATATTATTTGCAAATACTTTCTCTTAGTCCATGGCTTATCTTTTAATCTTCTTAATGGTATTTTTTGAAATGTGAATTTTTTAAGTTTTAAGAAGTCCAATTTGTCAATTTTTTCTTTTATGAACTGTGCTTTTGGTGGTGCTTTTAAGGTAAGGCCATTTGGGTATTCTTTTGTATTTTCTCTTAAGTGTTTTATTATTTCAGCTCTTACTTTAAGTCTGTGGTGTAATATATTTTTAGTTATCTTTTTGTATGCGGTGTGAGGAAAGGATTTGAATTAATCATTTGCACATAGATAATCAATTATTTCAGTACCCTTTGTTGAAAACTATTCTTTCCTCCATTTAATTGCCTTGCAAACTTTGTCAAAATTCAATTGGCCATAAATGTGAAGGTTTATTTCTAGACTCTTAATTCTAAGTTTAAATGACCTATATGCCTATTCTTACTCCAGTACCATTATCTTGATTGTTTGATTTTATAGTAAATATAACATGTTTAATAATCAGGTACTATTCCCTTTTGTGTCCTATCTGCATAGGTTTACCATTGTCAGGAATGTGTAGCTAGCTTGGGCCCTCTCTGGTGTCTCCTGCATATATGTGTGTAAAATTTATCAATTGGTTCTATGCTATTTCATTTTCTGGGTCTCCTGTTATATGTCTGGCTAGTCTGACAGTCCATTGCTTCACCCAACCGGGATTGCAGCCTCAGGCTGAGTCCCTGGTCTTCTTACTTCATTTGCCGGGGAAATCACAGTTGGTACTGATGATGCCACTGGATGTGGAGATTTTTCCATGGCTCATTCCAAATCTAGCAGCCTCCTCTAGCAATAAAACTGGTGATTTTTTCAGCTTCCTCTGCCTTGATATGGGAGCAGCTCCAGGCAAGAATGCCACAGACTCCCAAAGTTCAGTAGTTTTTCATGTATTCAATGTAACCACTTCTTAATTTGGTACGTACCTTTGATCGATTTCCAGATCCCCGAGATAGTTGTTTCTGACAGTTTCTCCAGGTTTATCATTGCTTTTGTGGGGATAGGACTTGCTGAGAGTAAATCCACCAGGCCTTATTTTCTTTAACTTTTTGTTATTTTTTTTTTCAAAAAATTTTAAACATTTAAAAAGAAGGTAAAGGGGGGATGGAATCAAGATGGTGATGGGGGAAGACACTGAGTTAGCATCTCCCCACAACTAGGGTGCCTGCTGGCCACTGGTGGGAGATGCTGACTCCCAAGGAGATGGAAGGAACCCCCAAGTAAACCGGTAGGATGTCGGGGGACTGAAGGGGGAGGAGAAGTGGAGGCCAGACAGGATTGGTGCCACTGAGGCTAGGAAGTTCAGGAGAGACAGGTGGGAGGGACCCTCCAGGAGGAGCAGGAGAGGAGAAGAGGGCGATTGCCCCACCCACTTGGGCCCCAGGGAGCAGGCTGAGCTCCCAGGCAGATCTCCTGCCCTGAAAAGCCCCTTCCAGGCCATGTAGGTCCATGTAGGAGGCCAAGGGGAAATCAGGAGAGGCAGCTGGGAGAGGCCCTGTGGGACCAGAGGAGCAGGAGAGGAGAGGAGGGCATTTACTCTGCCCACTCAAGCTCAGGAAGCCTGCTGCATTGCCAGGTGCAGTCCCCCACCGTCTGAGACCAGGGGTGGAGGGCATGCCTGGGCCCCCTTTCTGTTCTGTTGAGCCTAAACCCCACCGCCGACAGCCCCCAGGGCCTTTTCCAGCCCTGTGGGTCCTAAGCATAGGCCACACCCACTGCCCAAACCTCAACCTTGCTTAGGCCCCACCCTCCACAGCCAAGGCCTACCCTGCCCCCTTTTTTTTTCTCTTTTCCCTCCCCTTTTTTACTATTGTGGTACTATTGTACCTTCTGGTTGTTGATTCATAAATATTTTTATTTTTATAATTTTTCTAACATATCTGTTAGTTTCCTAGTCTGATTTTATGTTTTACTTTGTTATTGTTCTCTCTTTTTTTTTTGCCACCCCATGTGGCTTGTGGGATCTTGGCTCATGAGCCAGGGGTTGGGCTGAAGTTCCTGCAGTGGGAGCTGTGTGTCGGAACCACTAGACTAACAGAGAACCTCAGACCTCAGGGAATAATCATTGAGGTGAGGTCTCATGGAAGTCCTCATCTCAGCATCAAGACCCAGCTCAACCCAACAGCCTACAAATTCCAGTGTTGGAAGCCTCAGGCCAAACAACCAGTAAGACAGGAACACAGCCCCATTCATAAAAAAAAAAGAGACAGCAAAACAATATGTCACAGATGAAGGAGCAAGGTAAAAACCTACAAGACCAAATAAATGAAGAGGAAAGAGGCAATCTTCCTGAAAAAGAATTCAGAGTAATGATAATAAAGATGATGCAGAATCTCAGAAATAGAATGGAGGCATAGATTGAGAAAATGCAAGAAATATTTAACAAAGATCTAGAAGAACTAAAGACCAAGCAAACAGAGATGAACAACACAATAACTGAAATGAAAAATACACTAGGAGAATCAATAACAGAACAACTGGGGCAGAAGAATGAATAAGTGAACTGGAAGACAAAATGGTGGAAATAACTTCTGAGGAGCAGAATAAAGGAAAAAGAATGAAAAGAATTGAAGACAATCTCGGAGACCTCTGTGACAACACTAAACACACCAGCATTTGAATTATAGGGGTCCCAGAAGAAGAAGAGAAAAAGAAAGGGTCTGCAAAAATATTTGAAGAGATTATAGTTCAAAACTTCCCTAACATGGGAAAGGAAATAGTCACCTAAATCCAGGAAGCACAGGGAGTCCCATACAGGATAAAACCTAGGAAAAACACACCAAGACACATATTAATCAAACTAACACAAATTAAATTCAAAGAAAAAAGATTAAAAGCAGCATGGGAAAAGCAAACAAAAGCATACAAAGGAATCCCCATAAGGTTGTCAGCTGATTTTTCAGCAGAAACTCTGCAGGCCAGAAGGGAGTGGCAGGATATACTTAAAGTGATGAAAGAGAAAAACCTACAATCAAGATTACTCTACCCCACAAGGATCTCATTCAGATTCGACAGAGAAATCAAAAGTATTCAGACAAGCAAGAGCTAAGAGAATTCAGCACCAACAAACCAGCTTTACAACAAATGCTAAAGAAAGTTCTCTAGGCGGTAAACACGAGAGAAGAAAAAGACCCACAAAAACAAACCCAAAACAATTAAGAAAATGGTAATAGGAACACACATATCCATAATAATCTTGAATGTAAATGGATTAAATGCCCCAACCAAAAGACACAGACTGGCTGAATGGATACAAAAACAAGACCCATATATATGCTATCTACAAGAGACCCACTTCAGACCTAGGGACACATACAGACTGAAAGTGAAGGAATGGGAAAAGATATTCCATGCAAATGGAAATCAGAAGAAAGCTGCAGTAGCAATACTCGTATCAGATAAAATAGACTGTAAAATAAAGACAGTTACAAGAGATGAGGAGGGACACTACATAATGATCAAAGGATCAATCCAAGAAGAAAATATAACAATTATAAATGTTTATGCACCCAGCATAGGAGCCCCTCAATACATAAGGCAAATGCTAACAACCATGAAAGGAGAAATCGACAGTAACACAATAATAGTTGGAGACTTTAACACCCCACTTACACCAATGGACAGATCATCCAAACAGAAAATAAAAAGGAAACACAAGCTTTAAATGACACAATAGACCAGGTAGATTTAATTAATATTTATAGAACATTCCACCCAAAAGAATACACTTCTCAAGTGCACACAGAACATTCTCCAGGATAGATCACATGGTGGGTAACAAATCAAGCCTCAGAAAATTTAAGAAAATGGAAGTTGTATCAAGCATCTTTTCTGACCACAGTGCTATGAGATTGGAAATCAATTACAGGAAAAAAACTGTAAAAAACACAAATACATGGAGGCTAAACAGTGCACTACTAAATAACCAAGAGATCACTGAAGAAATCAAAGAAGGAATTAAATAATACATAGAAACAAATGACAATGAAAATACAATGACCCAAAACCTATGAGATGCAGCAAAAGCAGTTCTAAGAGGGAAGTTTATAGCAGTACAGTCCTACCTCAAGAGACAAGAAACATCTCAAACAGTCTAACCGTATGCTTAAAACAACTAGAGAAAGAAGAACAAAAAAACCCAAAGTCAGTAGAAGGAAAGAAATCATAAAAATCAGAGCAGAAATAAATGAAATAGAAACAAAGAAAACAATAGCAAAGATCAGTAAAACTAAGATCTAGTTCTTTGAAAAGATAAACAAAATTGAGAAACCTTAGCTAGACTCATCAAGGAAAAAAGGGAGAGGGTGCAAATCAATAAAATTAGAAATGAAAAAGGGGAGGGCACAGCTGACATGGCAGAAATACAAAGGATTGTAAGAGACTACTACAAACAACTATATGCCAATAAAATAGACAACCACGAAGAGATGGACAAATTCTTGGAAAGGTACAGTTTTCCATGACTGAACCAGGAAGAATTAGAAAATATAAGTAGACCAATCACAAGCAAGGAAATTGAAACTGTATTTTAAAATCTTCCAACAAACAAAAGTCCAGGACCAGATGGCTTCACAGGCAAATTCTGTCAAACATTTAGAGAAGGGCTAACACCAATGCTTCTTAAACTCTTCCAAAAAATTGCAGAGGGAGAAACACTCCCAAATTCATTCTATGAAGCCACCATCACCCTGATACCAAAACCAGACAAAGATGTCACAAAAAAAGAAAATTATAGACTGATGTCACTGATAAACATAGATGCAAAAATCCTGAACAAAATACTAGCAAACAGAGTCCAACAACACATTAAAAGGATCATACACCATGATCAAGTGGGATTTATCCCAGGGATGCAAAGATTCTTCAATATACGCAAATCAATCAGTGTGATACACCACATTAACAAATTAAGGACTAAAAACCATATGATCATCTCAATAGATGCAGAAAAAGTTTTTGACAAAATTCAACACCCATTTATGATAAAAACTCTCCAGAAAATGGGCATAGAGGGGAACCTACCTCAACATAATAAAGACCATATATGACAAACCCACAGCAAGCTTCTTACTCAATGGTGAAAAACTGAGAACACTTACACTAAGATCAGGAACAAGACAAGGATGTCCACTCTCACCACTCCTATTCAACATAGTTTTGCAAGTCCTAGCCACGGCAGTCAGAGAAGAAGAAATAAAAGGAATACAGATTGGAAAAGAAGAAGTAAAACTCACTGTTTGCAGATGACTTGATACTATACATAGGGAATCCTAAAGATGCCACCAGAAACTACTAGAACTAATCAATGAATTTGGTAAGGTTGCAGGATACAAAAATTAATGCACAGAAATCTCTGGCATTCCTATAACCCAACAACAAAAAATCAGAAAGAGAAATTAAGGAAACACTCCCATTTACCATCGCAACAAGAAGAATAAAACACCTAGGAATAAACCTGCCTAAGAGGGGCAAGACTTGTACTCAGAAAACTATAAAACTGATAAAAGAAATCAAAGATGACATAAACAGATTGATAAATATTCCATGTTCTTGGGTTGGAAGAATCAGTATTGTGAAAATGACTGTACTACCCAAAGCAATCTACAGAGTCAGTGCAATCCCTATCAAACTACCAATGACATTCTTCACAGAATTAGAACAAAAAATTTTATAATTCGTATAGAAACACGAAAGATCCCAAATAGCCAAAGCAATCTTGAGAAAGATAAGCGGAGTTGGAGGAATCAGGCTCCCCGACTTAAAACTATACCACAAAGTACAGTAATCAAGACAGTATGGTACTGGCACAAAAACAGAAATGTAGATCAGTGGTACAGGATATAAGGCCCAGAGATAAACCCACGCACATATGGTCACCTAATTTACGACAAAGGAGACAAGAACATGCAATGGAGAAAAGAGCCTCTTTAATATGTGGTCCTGGGAAAACTGGACAGCTACATGTAAAAGAATGAAATTAGAATACTACCTAACACCATACACAAAAATAAACTCCAAATGGATTAAAGACCTAAATGTAAGACCATATACTATAAAACTCTTAGAGGAAAACATAGAAAAAACACTCTTTGGCATAAACCACAGCAAGATCTTTTTTGACCCACCTCTGAGAGTAACGGAAATAAAAACAAAAATTAAAAAATGGGACTTAATTAAACTTGAAAGCTTTTGCACAGCAAAGGAAACCATAAACAAGGCAAAAAGACAACCCTCAGAATGGGAGAAAAAATTTGCAAATGAAAAAACAGACAAAGGATTAATCTCCAAAATACACAGACAGCTCATGTAGCTCAATATCAAAGAAACAATCCAATTAAAAAATGGGTGGAAAACCTAAATAGACATTTCACCAAGGAAGACATACAGATGGCCAAGAGGCACATGAAAAGTTGCTCAACATCACTAATTATTAGAGAAATGCAAATCAGAACTGCAGTGAGGTATCACCTCATGTCAGTCAGGATGGCCATTATCAAAAAATCTAGAAACAGCAAATTCTGGAAAGGTGTGGTGAAAAGGAAATGCTCCTGCACTGTTGGTGGGAATGTAAATTGATACAATTACTATGGAAAACAGTATGGAGGTTCCTTAAAAAACTAAAAATACAACTACCATATGACCCAGCAATCCCACTAATGGGCATATACCCTGAGAAAAGCATAATTCAAAAAGAGACACGTACCACAATGTTCATTGCAGCACTATTTACAATAGCCAGGACATGGAACCAACCTAAATGTCCATCAACAGTTGAATGGATAAAGAAGATGTGGCACACATATACAATTGAATATTACTCAGCCATGAAAAGAAACGAAACTGAGTTATTGTACTGAGGTGGATGGACCTAGGGAAGTAGGTCCATCCACCTTACTTCATACAGAGTGAAGTAAGTCAGAAAGAGAAAAACAAATAATGTATGCTAATGCCTATCTATGTAATCTTAAAAAAAAATAAAAGTGATACTGATGAACCTAGTTACAGGGCAGGGGTAAAGATGTCGACATAGAGAATGGACTTGAGGACACGGGGTGAGAGGGGGAAGCTTGGCAAAGTGAGAGTAGCATTGACATATATACAGTACCAAATGCAGTTTAGTTAGCTAGTGGGAAGCAGCAGCGTAGCACAGGGAGATCAGTTTGGTGCTTTGCAATGACCTAGAGGGATGGGATAGGAAGGATGGAAGGAGGCTTAAGAGGGAGGGGATATGGGGAGATATGTATGCATATGGCTGATTCACTTGGGTGTACAACAGAAACACAGTATTGTGAAGCAATTATGCTTCACAATAAAGACCTATCAAAGAAAAAAAAGAAATGAAAAAAATTTTTTTCAG
This sequence comes from Lipotes vexillifer, assembly GCF_000442215.2. Taxonomy (NCBI): domain Eukaryota; kingdom Metazoa; phylum Chordata; class Mammalia; order Artiodactyla; family Lipotidae; genus Lipotes; species Lipotes vexillifer. Next base: position 1,946,761 of record NW_006789313.1, read on the forward strand.
ATAACAGCAAAAGAAAAAGAAGACAAAGTAATATAAAGTAATAAATATGACGGTACCTATTAGAGAGCTTCAACAACAACGTAGCCAATAACCCATCTTCTTTCATCTATATACCTGCTTACTTACCTCTATCAATTATTATTTTGAAGCAAACACCAGATATCATGTATCATTTGCAAATATTTCAGCATCTATCACTAAGAGATAAGATTTTCCTTTTAGGTATAATGGTAATACCATAATCACAGATTAAAATAATGCATAGTAATTTCTTAATTCATTATATATCCAGTCAGTGTTCAAGTTTTCAGTTGTTTCATAAATGCCTTACATTGTTTTGTCTTGTTTATTAAATCAGGATCCAAATCAGTTTTATGCATTGTAATTGGTTGGTTTATCTTTTAAGTCTCTTGTAATCTATATTTTCTCTCTCTTTTAACTTCTCTGTTGAAAAAACTAGGTTAGTTTTCCATTAGGGTTCCCACAGACTGACAAAATCCCCAGTGTAGTGCAGTATGTTTCTTTGTTCTCTGATTTCCTGTAAATTCATAGTTCAATCTAAAGCTTTGCTGTCCAGTATGGTAGCTATGAGCTACATGTCATTAAGTACATCAAATTTTTAATTAATTAAATCTAAGTAAAATTTTGAAATTACTTCCTCAGTCTCACTAGCCACATTTCAAATGCTCAATAGCCACATGTGTTTACCATATTGGATGGTACAGAAAGAACATTTCCATCATTGCTGAAAGCTCAGTTGAAAAGCACTAATCTAGAAGTTTCATTAAATTCAGGTTTGAATTTTTTTTTTTACTTATAACTCACAAATGGTTTTATGTTCTTCCATTAGGAGACATAACATTTAATTCTCTGTCTTTTTTTATGATGCTAACATCATCAGCTGTTGATGATTTTTTTTTTTTTTTCTTGCGTTATGCGGGCCTCTCACTGTCGTGGCCTCTCCCATTTGCGGAGCACAGGCTCCGGACGCGCAGGCCCAGCGGCCATGGCTCACGGGCCCAGCCGCTCCGCGGCATGTGGGATCCTCCCGAAACGGGGCACGAACCCGCGTCTCCTGCATCGGCAGGCGGACTCTCAAGCACTGCGCCACCAGGGAAGCCCCCTGTTGATGATTTTTGCTTAGATTTATTATTTAAAAGGAGGTTGCAAAATGTTGATATTAATGATTCTACCATTCTTGCTTCATTTATTAGTTGGAATATTCTATAAAAAAAAAGAATTCCCTTTACCTATTATTTGGTTACTCATTTATTAGTTGGAATATTCTATAAAAAAAGACTTCCCTTCACCTATTATTTGGTTACTCAGCAGCTACCCAGTAATAGAGTTCATATAAGAAAGACAGGACAAATTCTTAATTCTTAACTTACTTGAAAATAATATTTTCTTAAAGATAATAACCAACCTTAAATATTAAAGTAGTTTAATTTCTCTTGTTAAATTATTTTAATGGAATTTTTAGGTTAAATATCAGCATGCCATATGTGAAATATTATAGTGCTTGCTTTAAATGTTAAACATCTCATTTAAGGATAAAAACATAAAACTGTTATAATTTTTACAGGCATCCTATGTAAAATCCCACAAATGTATTTGATATATATGTGGTTGGTATTGGATAGAAAACTACGTAGCCTTTAGACTTAATTGTTGTGGTTGTTCACTGGCACTTCATCACTGCAGAATAACTTTACTGTATTAAAGTTTGGGAAGCTTGTTTATGTCAAATTCCATTTTAAATATAACTCATCATCAGGCTTCTAATGGTGGTCATTCTTATATGGAGGATTTCCTGAAGGAATTGTCTGTAGGAAAATGCTGTGTAAATATTTGAGCTTTTAAAGGGAGAAACCACAAAATTCATACATATTTCACTGCAAATAAGCATCTACCTAATATTAGCTTTTTTTTAGCTAATACTGTTATAAAGTCTTCTGGTTGACTTGAACTCATCCCAGGAGCAAAATTGGATTATTACTATAAATTTCTTTTTTAATTCAAGATTTATTTTTATTTTGTTTTCTTCAAAGTTTAATAGGTCATCATATTTATATCTTACATATTTATATTTATATCAGGTCTATATCAGTAATCATGTATCCAAATAAATTTTATCATTAGAATAACTTTTTCTTAACATCTTCATTGGAGTATAATTGCTTTACAATGGTGTGCTAGTTTCTGCTGTATAACAAAGTGAATCAGCTATACATAAACATATACCCACATATCTCCCCCCTCTTGCATCTCCCTCTCACCCTCCCTATCCCACCCCTCTAGGTGGACACAAAGCACTGAGCTGATCTCCCTGTGCTATGTGGCTGCTTCCCACTAGCTATCTCTTTTACATTTGGTAGTGTATATATGTCCATGCCACTCCCTCACTTTGTCCCAGCTTACCCTTCCCCTCCCCATCTCCTCAAGTCCATTCTGTATGTCTGTGTCTTATTCCTGTCCTGCTACTAGGTTCTTCAGAACCATATTTTTTTTGTTATTTTTTAGATTCCATGTATATGTGTTAGCATATGGTATTTGTTTTTCTCTTTCTGACTTTCTTCACTCTGTAGGACAGTCTCTAGGTCCACCACCTCACTACAAATAACTCAATTTCGTTTCTTTTTATGGCTGAGTAATATTCCATTGTATATATGTGCCACATCTTCTTTATCCATTCATCTGTCGATGGACACTTAGGTTGCTTCCATGTCCTGGCTATTGTAAATAGAGCGGCAATGAACATTGTGGTACATGACTCTTTTTGAACCCAGTAGTGGGATTGCTGGGTCGTATGGTAGTTTTATTTTTAGTTTTTTAAGGAAACTCCATACTATTCTTCATAGTGGCTATATCAATTTACATGCCCACCAACAGTGCAAAAGGGTTCCCTTTTCTCCACACCCTTTCCAGCATTTATTGTTTGTAGATTTTTTGATTATGGCCATTCTGACTGGTGTGAGGTGATACCTCATTGTAGTTTTGATTTGCATTTCTCTAATGATTAGTGATACTGAGCATTCTTTCATGTGTTTGTTGGCAATCTGTATATCTTCTTTGGAGAAATGTCTATTTAGATCTTCAGCCCATTTTTTGGATTGGGTTGTTTGTTTTTCTGATATTGACCTGCAGGACCTGCCTCTATATTATGGAGGTAATCCTTTGTCAGTTGCTTTGTTTGCAAATATTTTCTCCCATTCTGAGGGTTGTCTTTTCATCTTGTTTATGGTTTACTTTGCTGTGCAAAGGCTTCTACATTTCATTAGGTCCCATTTGTTTATTTTTCTTTTTATTTCCATTTCTCTAGGAGGTGGGTCAAAAAGTGTCTTGCTGTGATTTATGTCATGGAGTGTTCTGCCTATGTTCTAAGAGTTTTATAGTGTCTGGCCTTACATTTAAGTCTTTAATCCATTTTGAGTTTATTTTGTGTATGGTGTTAGGAAGTGTTACATTTCATTCTTTTACATGTAGCTGTCCAGCTTTCCCAGCACCACTTATTGAAGAGGGTGTCTTTTCTCCATTGTATATTCTTGCCTCCTTTATCAAAGATAAGGTGACCATATGTGTGTGTGTGTGCATGGGTTTATCACTGGGGTTTCTATCCTGTTCCATTGATCTGTATTTCTGTTTTTGTGCCAGTACCATACTGTCTTAATTACTGTAGCTTTGTAGTATAGTCTGAAGTCAGGGAACTTGATTCCTCCAGCTCCGTTTTTCTTTCTCAAGATTGCTTTGGCGTTTCAGGGTTTTTTGTGTTTCCATATAAATTGTGAAAAAATTTTTTCTAGTTGTGTGAATAATGCCATTGGTAGTTTGATAGGGATTTCATTGAATCTGTAGGTTGCTTTGGGTAGTAGAGTCATTTTCACAATGTTGATTCTTCCAATCCAAGAGCATGGAATATCTTTCCATCTGTTTGTATCATCTTTAATTTCTTTCAGCAATGTCCTATAGTTTTCTGCATACAGGTCTTTTTTCTCCTTAGGTAGGTTTATTCCTAGATATTTTATTCTTTTTGTTGCAGTAGTAAATGGGATTGTTTCCTTAATTTCTCTTTCAGAATTTTCATCATTAGTGTAAAGCAATACAAGAGATTTCTGTGCATTGTTTTTATATTGTGCTACTTTACCAAATTCATTGATTACCTCTACTAGTTTTCTGGTAGCATCTTTAGGACTCTCTATGTATAGTATCATGTCATCTGCAAGCAGTGGCAGTTTTACTTCTTCTTTTCTGATTTGGATTCCTTTTATTTCTTTTTCTTCTCTGATTGCTGTGGCTAAAACTTCCAAAATTATGTTTAATAATAGTGGTGAGAGTGGGCAACCTTGTCTTCTTCCTGGTCTTAGTGGAAATGGTTTCAGTTTTTCACCATTGAGGATGATGTTGGCTGTGGGTTTGTCATATATGGCCTCTATAATGTTGAGGTCATTTCCCTCTAGGCCTACTTTCTGGAGAGTTTTTATCATAAGTGGGTGTTGAATTTTGCCAAAAGCTTTTTCTGCATCTATTGAGATGATCATATGGTTTTTCTCCTTCAATTTTTTAATATGGTTTATCACATTGATTGATTTGCGTATATTGAAAAATCCTTGCATTCGTGGGATAAACCCCACTTGATCATGGTGTATGATCCTTTTAATGTGCTGTTGGATTCTGTTTGCTAGTATTTTGTTCAGGATTTTTGCATCTATGTTCATCAGTAATATTGGTCTGTAGTTTTCTTTTTTTGTGACATCTTTGTCTGGTTTTGTTATCAGGGTGATGGTGGCCTTGTAGAATGAGTTTGGGAGTGTTCTCCCTCTGCTGTATTTTGGAAGAGTTTGAGAAGGAAAGCTGTTAGCTCTTCTCTAAATGTTTGATAGACTTCACCTGTAAATCCATCTCATCCTGGTCTTTTGTTTGTTGGAAGATTTTTAATCATAGTTTCAATTTCAGTGCTTGTGATTGGTCTGCTTATATTTTCTATTTCTTCCTGGTTCAGTCTTGGGAGGTTGTGCATTTCTAAGAATTTGTCCATTTCTTCCACGTTGTCCATTTTATTGCATATAATTGATTGTAGTAATCTCTCATTATCCTTTGTATTTCTGAAGTGTCAGTTGTTACGTCTCCTTTTTCATTTCTAATTCTCTTAACTTGAGTCTTCTCCCTTTTTTTCTTGATGAGTCTGGCTCATGGTTTATCAATTTTATCTTCTCAAACAGCTTTTAGATTTATTGATGTTAGCTGTTGTTTCCTTCATTTCTTTTTCATTTATTTCTGATCTGATCTGTATGATTTCTTTCCTTCTGCTAACTTTGGGGTTTTTTTGTTCTTCTTTCTCTAATTGCTTTAGGTGTAAGTTTAGGTTGTTTATTTGAGATGTTTCTTGTCTCTTGAGGTAGGATTGTACTGCTGTGAACCTCCCTCTGAGAACTGCTTTTGCTGCATCCCATAGGTTTTGGGTCATCGTGTCTCCATTGTCATTTGTTTCTAGGTAGTTTTTGATTTCCTCTTTGATTTCTTCAGTGATCATTTCATTATTAAGTAGTGTATTGTTTAGCCTCCATGTGTTTGTATTTTTTACAGATTTTTTTCCTGTAATTGATATTTAGTCTCATAGCGTTGTGGTTGGAAAAGATACTTGATATGATTTCAGTTCTCTTAAATTTACTGGGGCTTGATTTGTGACCCAAGATATGATCTATCCTGGAGAATGTTCCATGAGCACTTGAGAAGAAAGTGCATTCTGTTGTTTTTGAATGGAATGTCCTATAAATATCAATTAAGTCCATCTTGTTTGATTTATCATTTAAAGCTTGTGTTTCCTTATTTATTTTCATTTTGGATGATCTGTGCATTGGTGAACGTGGGGTGTTAAAAAGTCCCCTACTATGATTGTGTTACTGTTGATTTCCCCTTTTATGGCTGTTTTCATTTGCCTTATGTATTGAGGTGCTCCTGTGTTGGGTGCATAAATATTTACAGTTGTTATATCTTCTTCTTGGACTGATCCCTTGATCATTATGTAGTGTCATTCTTTGTCTCTCATAATATTCTTTGTTTTAAAGTCTCTTTTGTCCTATATGAGAATTGCTACTCAGCTTCCTTTTGACTTCCATTTACATGGAATATCTTTTTATCATCCTCTCACTTTCAGTCTGTATGTGTCCCTAGGTCTGAAGTAGGTCTCTTGTAAACGACATATGTACTAGTCTTGTTTTTGTATCCATTTAGCCAGTCTGTGTCTTTTGGTGGGAGCATTTAATCCATTTACATTTAAGGTAGTTATCAATATGTATGTTCCTATTACCATTTTCTTAATTGTTTTGGGTTTGTGATTGTAGGTCTTTTCCATCTCTTGTGTTTCCTGCCTAGAGAAGTTCCCTTAGGATTTGTTGTAATGTTGGTTTGATGGTGCTGAATTCTCTTAGCTTTTGCTTGTCTGTAAAGATTTTAATTTCTCTGTCAAATCTGAATGAGATCCTTGCTGGGTAGAGTAATCTTGGTTGTAGGTTTTTCTCTTTCATCACTTTAAGTATGTCCTGCCACTCCCTTCTGGCTTGCAGAATTTCTACTGAAAGGTCCACTGTTAACCTTATGGGGATTCCCTTGTATGTTATTTGTTGCTTTTCCCTTGCTTCCTTTACTATTTTTTATTTGTATTTAATTTTTGATAATTTGATTAATATATGTCTTGGCCTGTTTCTCCTTGGATTTATCTTGTATGGGACTCTCTGTGCTTCCTGGACTTGATTGATTATTTCCTTTCCATATTAGGGAAGTTTTCAACTATAATCTCTTGAAATACTTTCTCAGTCCCTTCCTTTTTTTCTTCTTCTTCTGGGACCCCTATAATTCGAATGTTGGTACATTTAATGTTGTCCCAGAGGTCTCTGAGAGCGTCCTCAATTCTTTTCATTCTTTTTTCTTTATTCTTCTCTGCAGTAGTTACTTCCACTGTTTTATCTTCCAGGTCACTTATCCATTCTTCTGCCTCAGTTATCCTGCTATTGATTCCTTCTAAAGAAATTTTAATTTCATTGATTGTGTTGTTCATCATTGTTTGTTTGCTTTTTAGTTCTTGTAGGTTCTTGTTAAACATTTCTTGTATTTTCCCCATTCTATTTCCAAGATTTTGAATCATGTTTACACTCATTACTCTGAATTCTTTTTCAGGTAGACTGCCTATTTCCTCTTCATTTGTTTGGTCTGGTGGGTTTTTACCTTGCTCCTTCATCTGGTGTGTGTTTCTCTGTCTTCTCATTTTGCTTAACTTACTATGGCTGGGGTCTCTTTTTCACAGGATGCAGGTTCATAGTTCCCGTTGTTTTTGGTGTGTGTCCCCAGTGGGTAAGGTTGGTTCAGAATGTTGTGTAGGCTTCCTGGTGGAGGGGACTAGTGCCTGTTTTCTGGTCAGTGAGGCTGGATCTTGTCTTTCTGGTTGACAGGACTGCATGTGGTGGTGTGTTTTGGGGTGTCTGTGACCTTACTATGATCTTAGGCAGCCTTTCTGCTAATGGGCGGCATTGTGTTCCTATCTTGCTAGTTGTTTGGCATAGGGTGTCCATCGTTGTACCTTGCTGGCTGTTGAGTGGAGCTGGGTCTTAGCATTGAGATGGAGATCTCTGAGAGAGCTTTCACCATTTGATATTACATGCGGCCGGGAGGTCTCTGGGGGATCAATGTCTGAACTTGGCTCTCCCACCTCAGAGGCTCAGGCCTGACACCCGGCTGGAGTACCAAGACTCTGTCAGCCACCTGGTGTGTAGCACAGGGAAGTATGCTCAATATCTTGTAATAACCTATGTAGATGCTGTTTCTGCTGTTTTCTTTTTCTTTGTGTCAATCCCGGTTTCCATGTTATATAATTTACCTTTGCTAGAATGATTTCTCTTAACATGTCTTACACTGCAGTTCTCTCTGTGAAGCATGATTGCAACATGTGCATCTGCTGGTCTTGGAGACTCTCCTCAAGAGGCAGCAGGGGCAGCTGTGGTCACCCTGGGGATATAATCACTGGCAGCAGCCATTCTTGGGAGCTCTTTCTACCATGTGGACACTGGTGCTGGCGCTTGAGTAATTTTTTAAAGAGTAACATTTTTACTATTCAGGAAAATACATTTGAAAATTTAGCAAATTGTGTTTTAGAACCATAATAAATACATTATCTTAATAAATGATGTTACTCTTATTTTCCTTGCAATTACTTTTAGAGTATGGACCTAGAATTGTAATTGTTGTCTCAAATAAAACTGTGGATAATTTTCTTTTCAATTAGAATTTTTAATTCTTGTAAATCATTACTCTTTTTATTTAAATAAGATGTTAAGTAATACTCTTGCATGGATTCAAAATTGTGGAGCGTTCAGAGGGACAGTGTTGTGACCATTAATGTGAGACTTGCAGAGGTCAAGGGAGTATGAATTAATTAAACCCTGTGGTATGAGAGGAGACCAAAAAGCCCTGGGGATTGCTTGAAGCAGCTAAATTGAGTCACCTTTTGGTGACCGGTTCAAATTCCATTCTATAACCCTAAGACAATTTTTCAGCTGCTCTTTGGTGAACTCTGAAATGTGTGGACGTCTTGGAGAAGCTTTAACCTGGTTTAAGCAGTGTTAGTCCTTGATGGACTCCCATCGTCCTAAGTGTTTCCTGAAAGGTGTATATTGCTGCTTGTAGCAGTTAGGAAAGCAAAACCACTTCCTCTGCACTTCAGGTAATTCCTGACAAAAACAGTGATTTCAGAGAGTCTGTATTAAGCTTTTTAATGTATTGAGAAGTAAAACTTTAAGATACAGTGATCCTCTATCCATATGTGGGTAACAAGTTTGAAATTCTGTTGAATAACTTTAATTTGTACTATGGGCCTCTGATGTTTAGTGGTTTGTATTTGTGTAGAATTGGCCCAATTTTTCTCCTGTCAGTGGTCTACTTACTAAGAAGTTGCATTTGATAAAGAGTATGAGAATCTTGTTGAAGTTGAATATATTATCTGATCACAGTAGAAGAGAAGAATAAAGATGATGGAGTATTAATTTGAAATTTTCTTTGTCAGAGGGTTTGGGACTCCTGCTCTGAGTTATAAATGGATTTTTCATAACTACTGCCTATTATGTCTTTCCAAGATAATTTTCCATTCTTTTCAGATTCAGTTTCTTTCTGGCACTTGTTACTGATATATCAGTTTATAAGATAGCCCTCTTCTATAGTTAAAGCAATCTTAATTAGGAATCTGAGAAAGCTTTGAAAGTCATAATATGCTGTGAAAGTGTAAAGGTTTGCCAGCCTCTGTATATAATAATAATTGTAGGAGCTTTTAAATCCTCTTACTAATAACCAGGCCCCTGATGGTATATATTATTTTAATTGGTAATACTGCAAATGACTGTTGGTGCTCATTGTTACAGGTAAAAATTGTCTGCTTTCTTAATTAATTTAGGATCTTGCTATACTTTAATCTACCCCAGATTTTTTAAAAAATTGGTGAAATTTGTATCATTTCAGGCACTAGGTAGAACTCTGTGAATGAATGATCTTGAATTACGTACACTTTCCCTTAGCCATTAAATATTTGGTTTACTTGGTATAATTTTTCAAGTGTCCTAGAAGTAGTCTTGGTGATAATAAGCACTTTTTCAATAAAATCTCTCAGAGAGTCTAGTTTTAAGAATACCATTTCCCTACTCCACTGCATGTTTTTAGTATTTTTTTGTGGGTTCATTTATATATAAGTGTGCATACGTTTGTTTTTATGTGTGGGTAAAATATCCCTAGTCTTTTCTCTAAATTACTTTGTTTTTCCTTAAAAACATTCAGAGTAATTTGAATGTTGACTATAACATTTCTTTCCAGACAGACATTGTTACAGTGGTAAGCAGTTCTGTTTACTTATAGGCTTATCAGTAACCTTTACACATAATGTGATATTGTCTGAATGTCTTATTTTGTTCAGCTTGCCCTGGCGCTGATGAAGCCTAAGGCTGCTGTTTCTTTGAGTTACTGATAATTTTTTATCTGATTAACTGACACATTTAGTTGAAATCAGACACAGCCCTTAGGCTGGGCATGGATTTAATTTAAAAAGTATCAAAGGTTTGCTCTGTGTGCTATTTAATCATCATGTTTATCAGGCAAAGAAAAATTACCGGAAGGACCATAGGGAGAGGGTTATCTTAAGGAGCAGTAGCTTGGGAAATTGATAATAGCTACAAGGTAATTTACTGCTAACTTTTACATTCATTAATGTAACATTTCCTGCTAATAATTACAGTGCATGTAATATACTAATTAAATTGAAAGCATTATCACTAATTTTCTTTTTGCTGAGCCCTAAGATGGCTAGGTAAGAAGTGAGAATGTGAAATTGAAGAAAACCCATATAGTCACACCAATTTAAACAATTGGTTAGTTGGCCAGTTAAAACATTTTGGAGATAGATAATGAAATTATCATGAGTGTTCAGAAAACTCATTTTAGGCTGTGACAAGGAAATGAAATTTCTAAATGAGTGAAATCACTATGTACTGTAAGTTTATAAAATATTGCACTGGTCTAACCTGTGAGTAATACATTACCAGGAACAAGTGCATCACTACTATCCATGTGTATGATGGCACTACTCTAATGAATGAATATGCTGCACTGATGGAATACACTGATGCTATGGGACCTTTGCAGTGCCTTTGTTTGTTATGTAGCTCTTAACACTTAATAATATGAGTCATTTTTTACTTGGAAAAACATTTCATGCTATATAACAAAGTAGAGTAACTCCACATTAATATTTAAGAGAAAATCTACCCCCCATCTAAGATCCCTTAACAACAACAACAACAACAACAACAACAAAACTAAAAAATGATTTATTTAAAATTTTGATATATAGTTATGGTATAATTGTACATTTTAATCTAGCAATAAGCCTCCAGGGTTTTTCCCCATTATCATTAATGTTATGCATAGGGTATATTAAAAATGAAAATGACATAATCATTTCAGCTTGTATGAAAAATAAAACCTATAATTAAGAAGTCTTATCTTTGTAGCTGTAATAAAGTATTATGCTACCTCTAAATGTCTTTTTTCACAATTCACAAATGTATTTGTTTTTATTTTGTTTGGTTTGGTTTGGTTTTTGAAAGTCTCACATTGTGTTCACAGAAAAGTTTAGTAGTTTCTGAGGAAAGAAAATGTTATAAAAACTGAAAAGTTTTGTTAAGTGGAAATCTGCAGTCTTTTGCTACCCTATATTTCCTAGATTATTTTTCTTAACACTTAGCGTTCTATAACTGTTCTATAATGAATGCTCTGAAGGCTAAGTAATGCATTGGGATTTCTCTATAATACACAATGTAACTAGTAAGTGGAACTCAATCTAAAGTCAGTCTCTCTTGTATCTGATTAATCACAGACTGTGTTTTAAAGAAATTTCACCTTTAAGTGATACCATAGGATAGATCTTGAAAACTTTGTAATCACAAAGTTTTTTTTTAAATTTAGTTTATATTTTATATTGAGGTATAGTTGATTTACAATGTTGTGTCGGTTTCTGTTACAGCAAAGTGATTCAGTTATACATATACATATATCAATTTTTTTCAGTTTCTTTTCCCATATAGGTTATTATAGAATACTGAATAGAGTTCCCTGTGCTATACAGTAGGTTCTTGTTGATTATCTATTTTATATATAGTAGTGTGTTTATGTTAATCCCAAACTTCTAATTTACCCTCTCCCCCACCTTTCCCCTTTGGTAACCATAAATTTGTTTTCAAAGTTTGTGAGTCTATTTCTGATTTGTGAATAAGTTCATTTGTTTCATCTTTTTAGATTCCCCATGTAAGTGATATCATATGATATTTGTCTTTCTCTGGTTGACTTCACTTAGTATGATAATTTCTAGGTCCATCCATCTTGCTGCAAATGGCATTATTTCATTCTTGTTAATGGCTGACTAATATTCTACTGTATATATGTACCACATCTTCTTTATCCATTCATCTGCCAATGGACATTTAGGCTGCATCCATGTCTTGGCTATATTGTAAATAATGCTGCAGTGAACATTGGGGTGCATGTATCTTTTCAGATTATGGTTTTCTCCAGATATATGCCCAGGATTGGGATTGCTGGATCATATGGTAGTTCTAGTTTTAGTTTTTTAAGGAACCTCCATACTGTTCTCCATAGTGGTTGTACCAGTTGATATTCCCAACAACAGTGTAGGAGGGTTCCCTTTTCTTTACACCCTCTGCAGCATTTATTGTTGGTAGACTTTTTGATGATGGCCATTCTGACTGGTATGAGGTGATACCTCATTGTAGTTTTGATTTGCATTTCTCTAATAATTAACGATGTTGAGCATCTTTACATGTGTTTGTTGGCCATCTGTATGTCTCTGGAGAAAAGTCTGTTTAGATCTTCTGTGCATTTTTGATTGCGTTGTTTGTTTTATTTGATATTGAGCTGCACGAGCTGTTTGTATATTTTGGAGATTAATCCCTTGTCTGTTGCTTCATTTGCAAATATTTTTTTCCCATTCTGTGGGTTGTCTTTTCATTTTGTTTGTGATTTCCTTTGCAGTGCAAAAGCTTTTAAGTTTCATTAGGTCCCATTTGTTTATTTTTGTTTTCATTTCTCTTGGAGGTGGCTCCAAAAAGATATTGCTGTGATTTATGTCAAAGAGTGTTCTGCCTATGTTTTCCTCTAAGAGTTTTATAGTATCCAGTCTTACATTTAGGTCTTTAATTCATTTTGAGTTTATTTTTGTGTATGGTGTTAGAGAATGTTCTAATTTCATTCTTTTACATGTAGCTGTCCAGTTTTCCCAGCACCACTTCTTAAAGAGACTGTATTTTCTGCATTGTATATTCTTTCCTCCTTTGTCATAGGTTAGGTGACCATAGGTGCATGGGTTTATTTCTGAGCTTTCTATCCTGTTCCATTGATCTATATTTCTGTTTTTGTGCCAGTGCCATACTGTTTTGATGACTGTAGATTTGTAATATAGTTTGAAGTCAGGAGGCTGATTCCTCCAGCTCTGTTTTTCTTTCTCAGGATTGCTGTGGCTATTTAGGGTCTTTTGTGTTTCCATACAAATTGTGCAATTTTTTGTTCTAGTTCTGTGAAAAATGCCATTGGTAATTTGACAGGGATTGCATTGAATCTGTAGATTGCCTTGGGTAGTATAGTCATTTTGACAGTATTGATTCTTCCAAACCAAGGACATGGTATATCTTTCCATCTGTATAATCTTCGATTTCTTTCATCAGCATCTTATAGTTTTCAGAGTACAGGTCTTTTGCCTTCTTAGGTAGGTTTATTCCTAGGTATTTTATTCTTTTTGAAGTGATGGTAAATGGGATTGTTTCCTTTAATTCAGTTTTTCTTCTGTACATTGAATATAATATATTGGGTTGGCCAAAAGGTTCATTAAGTTTTTTACATAAGATGGTTCTAGTAGTGCTTACTTAGCTGTCTTTAACATCATTCAAAACAATTTTGTTAGATTGTATTATGACAGCTGTCATATCAGTGTGCATTTAAAAGAAACCTTATCAAAATTGGCGAATCTTTGTGTAACCATTTTAATATTGAAGATAGAAGAAAAAAAGCAACATTTTCAGCATATTATGCTGTATTATTTCAAGAGAGGTAAAAATGCAACTGAAACACAAAAAAAGATTTGTGCAGTGTAAGAGGAAGGTGCTGTGACTCATCAAACATGTCAAAAGTGTTTTGTGAAGTTTCATGCTGGAGATTTCTCGCTGGACGATGCTCCACGGTCGAGTCGACAAGTTGAAGTTGATAGCTATCAAATCGAGACATTAATTGAGAACAATCAACGTTATACCACGTGGGAGATAGCTGACATACTCAAAATATCCAAAGCAAGTGTTGAAAATCGTTTGCACCAGCTTGGTCATGTTAATCGCTTTGATGTTTGGGTTCCACATAAGTTAAGTGAAAAAAACCTTGTTGACCGTATTTCCATGCGCGATTCTCTACTGAAATGTAATGAAAATATTCCATTTTAAAAACAAATTGTACATGGTTGATGAAAAGTGGATACTGTACAATAATGTGGAACAGAAGAGATCGTGGGGCAAGTGAAATGAACCACCACCAACCACACCAAAGGCTGGTCTTCATCCAAAGAAGGTGATGTGTATATGGTGGGATTGGAAGGGAGTCCTCTATTATGAGCTCCTTCTGGCAAACCAAACGATTAATTCCAACAAGTACTGCTCCCAGTTAGACCAACTGAAAGCAGCACTCGATGAAAAGTGTCCAGAATTAGTCAACAGAAAACACATAATCTTCCATCAAGATAACACAAGACTGCATGTTTCTTTGATGACCAGCCAAAAACTGTTACAGCTTGGCTGGGAAGTTCTGAGTCATCTTCTGTATTTACCAGACATTGCACTTTGGATTTCCGTTTATTTCTGTCTTTACAAAATTCTCTTAATGGAAAAAATTTCAGTTCCCTGGAAGACTGTAAAAGGCACCTGGAACAGTTCTTCACTCAAAAAGATAAAAAGTTTTGGGAAGATGGAATTACGAAATTGCCTGAAAAATGGCAGAAGGGGCTTCCCTGGCGGCACAATGGTTGAGAGTCTGCCTGCCGATGCAGGGGACACAGGTTCGTGCCCTGGTCTGGGAAGATCCCACATGCCACGGAGCGGCTGGGACCGTGAGCCATGGCCGCTGAGCCTGCGCGTCCAGAGCCTGTGCTCCGCAACGGGAGAGGCCACAACAGTGAGAGGCCCGCATACCACAAAAAAAAAAAAAAAAAAAAAAATGGCAGAAGGTAGTAAAACAAAAGGGTGAATATGTTGTTCAATAAAGTTCTTGGCAAAACTGAAAAATGTGTCTTTTAGTTTTACTTTAAAACTGAAGGAACTTTTTGGCCAACCCAATAGTAGCAATAAACTAAAATCATCAAGTAGAAATAGCCCAATCTTTGTGCTTCTGTGTAGACTTTTAAAAAACTAAGATTTTTAGATTGTGTGTACATTGATAGTGTTGTAGTTTTCTGGTATTTGAGAATTAAATATCTTTCCTAGCATTTATTTTTACTGATTTCTTTGATAACCTGCTTTGGAAAAATGAAGCCATGTTTCATTTATTTATTTATTTGATTTATTTGGTTTATTTATTTGATTCAACACAGCAGGACCAAGTTACATTCTATATTCTCAGATCATCTGTTATTCCATCATCCTAACTTTATGCACAACCATATTTATTAGTTCAGCTGCTCAGTATAAGAATAATAGACACACCAAGTCTAAACTTCTTATTTACCAGTGACGGACCTGAGACCTAGAGAAATTAGGAATCTTGGCTAATGACCCATAGTTAGTGATTATCAAAAATATATACCTGGTAAGATACTATTTCTATCATAGGAACTCAACAGTTAGGAATATTTCTTACTTTTATAAATCATCTAATAATTTTTAAAATTAAAAAATGCCTTTTATTAAAAATTAGTAAGCCTTCTCTTGTCCCAAATCTTTTCTTTTCACGTCTTATGCACCCTTGGTTGCTATTTGCGATGATGTTTTGCTGTTTTGTTTTTATAAGATTTTTTATTTTGTTCTTTTCATTTACTGTTTTGTATTATTCATATATCTTTTTCTCCAGCTACATGTAAGCTTCTTGAGGGCAGAGACTGTGGCTTACATTGCTTTTTAATATTCTTTCCAGGTTTCTTTTGGTTCATGTTATAATTTATTATTATTTTTGCTCTGCCACTCTTACCCCTCTTCTTGACTGTCTTTTTTATCCAGTATTTTCTGTGTTAATTTCAGGTTACTCTGATGCTTTATGTGCAGAAATTAACACTATTAAAATGTTAACGTCTACAATTCTGGCAAAATACAAAATGCTTCAAAGCAACATTAAAATTCCATTTTTCACCAAATGCATCAAAAAATTTTGCTTTTCTGTAATTGACCTCAGAATATCAAAGACTTGAACTAAGAAATATATAATTCACCTTAATCAACATGTCCCCAATAGCACTGCAGTCTCTTTAATTGTAACTGCGTGTCATCTTAGTCAATACTCGGTCTAGAAAGACCTTGACAGGTTTGGGATACTGGTTCTGATTAGGTTCTCCAGTTTTATGATTTCCAAGGGCCTTTGATTGCAGAGAGTTCAGGGAAACTAAATAAACATTGATGTTTATAGATTCTGAAACCATTGCTGATCTTAAGGTTTATTTCCAGATCTGCCCTACAGCTGATACTGACCCTGAAACTAGAAAATCACACCACCAATTTCTTGGATTATGTATGGAAGGAAGACTTGTAAAGGACTGTTTCCATGTTTTGTTTAACTCTCATTCTCATCCTATCCCTATTCTATGCACTATTTAATGTTTGGCAGCTAGAACCAGGATAATATACTTTACTAAGTCTGTTGTTGCAGTACTTCATTATGTTGATGCAGGGATGAAGCTGGAAGGAGAGAGAAAATCAAGAATGCTGGTAGATGTTTAAGTTTTTTCTCCCAAGTGTGAGCAGGTAGCATGAGGGGCAGTATTCTAACTACTCCCCTCATAGGACTGGGCCTTGATGTCCCAACTCTTGATATCAAAGATCTTCTGAATGAAGACCCTTATTATTTTATTTTTGCATTTATTTTTTATTTATGCATTCTTTTCTGATGCAGTTATGGAGCTAATATTTATTAATTAGAGAATGCTGGCTTATTCATGACTAATAACATTGAAAAAAAATCTTTAATTATTTAACTCTACATTTATATAGTATTCCAGTATGGTTTGAGAGAAACCCTGTTTGGCTGGTGGTCAGCATTCTTTTTCCTCAGGGGTGCTAAAATGAATAACTAAAAGATGATCTACCAAGAAAAATTGGCAAATAGATCTGTGCTTTGACTTAATTAGCCTAACCATGTGCAGACCATTGGCGGGTTAACCTTAAAAGAATTCTGAAAACTACGGTCTCTGCCTTGAAACTTTAATGTTATGTCTGTTGGTGGCTTTTTTGTGTGTGTGTGTGTTTATCAAGGGCAAAGAAGAGTTAAGAATGTAACTGGTCTTCAGTATTTGCTTCTCCTTTGTGTAATTCCATATGTTTATGTGACAACATTCTGTTAGAGTTTTAAACCTAGTGACTCTATAGTTGTAACAGCACTTCAGGCAATAATATGTAGATCAGGGCTAATTGGAATTTTTCCCTTGAATTTTTCTCTCTCTTAAAGAGGGGAAAAAATTAACTTGGTTTGGAAATCAGTTTCCTGCCAAATTTGCTAAGGGCAAAAAGATTCAGAGGATTTTGCTGTTGAAGTTGCTCTTAATCTTGTTTATTTGTTGAATAGGCAATGCATTCACCTGGTTCAAAATTCAGAATGTTCAAAATGTTCATGGGGACCTCCTATTTGTAGCCAGATGGGACAGAAATTGTGAGTAACCTGGGGACCTACTACTTGCGATTGACATCTGAAGGAGGTGTGGGGGCAGTCTTGTAGGACTGAGCCCTTAACCTGTGGGATCTAGTGCTATTTCCAGACAGATAGTGTCAGAGTTGAGTTAAATTGTAGGACACTCAGCAGGTGTCGCAGAATTGCTTGATGTGGGACAACCCTCCCCTGACGTTGGTGTCAGAAGTGTTGTGAGTGTGGTAGTAGTGTGAGAGTAAAGGAGAAACACAGGAGGAACTGGGTTTTTTGTAACATAATGATTGTGTTATTACTGATCAAAGCTTTTATTTTCATTTCCTTAATGAAAAGAAAACATAACTGAATGTTGGGAGACCTGAGTCCTTTTCCTGATAATGATTTATTTGGTGAACCTTATGTAAATCAAAGCACTTGCTTCATTTTTAAAGCTGGCACCGTGAGTTTCCTTTCCCAGGATTGTTACCAAACTTTATGTAAAAATGAGACAACTCCTGTTTGCTGAGTGACCTACATGGTGTTTATTAATTAGCATATATAAACATGGATTCTCTTTCTATTCCTGACTTCTGGCAAAGTATTCTGTAGTTGAAATTGACCATCTTAAAGACCATTCCTCCTAAATTTCTATTTTAGGTATAGTCAGTTAAAGTTGCTTCTCTCAATTTCGGGATTAGTATCTAAGAGAATCAGAAGAAAAGAACATTTCATATAGAGCTGGTAGCCCACCGTTCTTAACCATTTATATGGTGATGCTGGAAACCACCAAAGTTTATGTTATATTACTATGTCTTATTTATTAAGGTTATTTATAAGGTTGATTATTCTAGCAAGCCTTTGCTAGACAGTAAGGTCATTAAGGTAAAGATGATGTCTGTATAATGTTTTATCTGTAGTGCAGAGCATGTAGGAACTCGATTATTTGTTGAATAATCTACTGAGTGAAAAAAAATAGTGTGTTGGAATTTGTCTCTTGCTGATATTTAGACATTTTACTTTCATAAGTAGTTTTTTTCTTTTTAGAAACATTTTCTTAAATGATTACATACTGTTAAGGTCATTGTACAGGTCCTGGGCCTCTGCCTTCATATCTGTTTTTTTTGCTCCTTCCAGACCCTGCTTGGTATCCCAAGGGGACTTAGTGGGCTTAGATTCCAGAGCTCCCAGTAGCTGGCATTCCCTTAGATAGGAGCCACTGGGGAGGTTAAGGTCAGAAGGAAGTGAGAAACCCTGGTTCTTCCCTTTTTCTCTGCATAGGTGGATTTTGTGCTATGGCTGGCTTGCCTCTTGCTTAGCTCTTACTGGACAGACCCACTGAGGTTCCAGCTTCCACCAGGTACTTGGTTCCTGGGCTCTGGAAAAGTACTCCTTTGTCCCTTCAGCCTAGGGATAGTAACTGTTTTCTGCTATTGCTGGTTCCTGGGTTCTCTCGCAATGCTCTGTTTGGCTTCTCAGTTCTGTAACCTGTGTAATTAATTCCCTGTACCTTTCTTTAAATTCTCAGAGTGTTTTTTTTTCTACTTGTACTTTGACTGATACAGTCATCAAAGTGCTAATTTTATAAAGTATAACTTTAATATTGCTAAATAAATTAGTCATCCCTTTACTTTTGTCATTGTAGGATCTATAGAAATGACTGAATTCTCATGTACTTTTTTGATGATTGAATGTAAGACACTATACTGGGTGCCTGTGGATGCCAACAGAATCAAACAGAGTTTGTTGTTATTTTATATATATATATATATATATATATATATATATATATATATATATATATATATATATATATAAATGACATATGTAAAATGCCTCAAGAAGTGTACAGAGTAAGAGGTATAAAGGGGTGAAAGGCAGAAGAGATCACCTCTGATCAGAGGGATCAGGCAAGGCTTCATGGTTTGTGAAGAATGAGTAGGATTTCATTTAGTGGAGATTGGGGCCAGAGAATTGGTAGAAAATTGCAAATGGAAAGAAGAGTAAGATAGGAAATTAGTACATTCAGTCTAAATAGAAGATACATAAAGGGTTTATGTAAATAAGTATAGATTAGAGAGAGAAATGTATTTGGCTGATAAGGAAGTGTGAAGGGATTGCTTTTAGGCAGATAAATCTGTTAGTTGGATCAACTGAAGGGAGAAGAAATTAGAGGTAGAGAGAGCAGTGATGGCTCCATTGCTGTTATTCTAGGGAGAGCTGAGAGGATCTGAACTAGTACTAACGCAGTGAAATGCCTAATTTGCCATACCTAGTGACTGGATATGGGGAGTCTTTCTAGTCTCAATGTCTGTCTGGCTCCAGGTAAGCACCCACAGAGGGTGGAGAGTCTAAGGTCACTTGTACATTTTGAAGCTGGGTGATGTTAGTGACAAATACAGAGAAATGAGAACATAAAGGAGGTTAATGAGGAAATATTTGTATTGCTCTATGATTATTTGAGCACTTTTCCATATGTTATACTAGTTGCCTCACACAGCCCTATGAACTAGATTACCATCTTTATTTTATGAAGAAACTATGCATATAAGAGTTGAGATTTGTACAAGATTTTGTTATTTGGTATGTTGTAAAGCTGAGTATTTTAACTCAGGTCTTCTTTTTTCCTGTTTTCTTTTTTTAATAATGGACTTTATTAGCTTCCTTGATCACATTTAAAATCATATATTCTTTTGACCATAAATCACAGCTTCTATAGTAATTATAATAAGGTTAATTTTGGACATGTTTTTAATGGAAAGTTAGAAACTTTTAAAAAAGTTTTTCTTCTGAGAGTACAATTATTGAGGTAAAAGTAAGTTTTCTCATTTTGTTTTACTTTTTGGAGGATACTCCAAAATTATGAAGTATGAGATTATGAAGCTACATACATTTTCTTATGGTCGTGTCATTCTTGACCTGGATAGCATTTCTGTATGTTAGTAGAAGTAAGACTGAACTCAGAAATGTTATTTCAAATTCTGATTTTCATGGTGGTGCCACCACTATGTTTTGTGAACTTGTAATACTAAACATTATGTATCCCTCCTTAAGCCTACATTCTCTTCTAGCAATTGCACCATCTCTCTACAACAGATCTTTCTGGAATATTTATATATATTTATTTTCTTTCTCATTGCCCATTCTATTATGCTGCTTCAGCTTAGTTCCCATCAACAGCAATGCATTAAAACTTCTCTTCTTAAGGTCAGTAACAACTAAATCCAGTGGACACGTTTTATTCTTTTTCACTCCCAATCTTTGGGAACTTGTAAACTTTTCTTCTTTGACCTTGTCTTCTGTGATGTCCTCCCCTCCTAGTTTTCCTTCTGTTTTTCTGTCCTTAGCTTTCTTTCAAGACCCTTCTTTCTCTACCCAATTTATAATGTTATAGTTCCTCGTGGTTCATTTTTCACCC
Organism: Lipotes vexillifer; assembly: GCF_000442215.2. Classification (NCBI taxonomy): domain Eukaryota; kingdom Metazoa; phylum Chordata; class Mammalia; order Artiodactyla; family Lipotidae; genus Lipotes; species Lipotes vexillifer. Next base: position 1,967,582 of record NW_006789313.1, read on the forward strand.
TCTTTTAGTCTACACTTCCTTGCCGTTTGACCCCATCTCTTCTCATGGCTTCAGTTACCACCCAATTATATCTTTTTTTGAGCTCCATACTCAGCTGTCTACTGGACAACTCTCATTGAATGACCAAAGACACGTAAGGCTTAATGTCCAAAATAGTACTCATCATATTCTTCCCCAAATTTGTGTATTTCTTATAAAATTAATGTCATTGCTCTCCATCAAGTGACCAAGCCAAAAACTTGCAAGCATTCTGGATTTCTTTCTCAGCCACATGCCACCAAAATCTGTTGATCTTTTCTTGTATCACAAATCTGCCTTTTCTTTGCCATCATCATAACCACTGTCTTACTTTAGACCTTCATCATTTCTTACTTAGATATCTTTAGGGTTCCCTAAGTAGTTATTCTGCTTCTGTACACTTTTCTCATCAATATTCCTATGTAATCATTTAAAAATGCAAAGCCAATTGCACAACAGTGTTAATGTACTTAACATTCAGTGCTCAATTGGAAAGGTAATATTGTTAAAATGACCATACTACTCAAAGCAATTTGTAGATTCAGTGAAATGCTATCAAAATTCCAGTGACATTTTTTATAGAAGTAATAAAAAAAAAAATCCTAAAATTTTTATGGAACCACAAAAAATCCCCAATAGCCAAAGCAATCTTGAGAAAGAACAAAGATGGAGGCAAACTATATTACAAAGCTATAGTAATCAAAACAGTATGGTATTGACATAAAAATAGGCACATGGATAAGTGGAACAGAATACAGAGCCCAGAAATAAACCCATACATATATGGTCAATTAATTTTTGACAAAGGAGCGAAGAATATACAGTGGGCAAAGAATAGTCTCTTCAATAAATGGTGATGGGAAAACCAGTTAGCCACATACAAAAGAGTGAAACTGGATCCCTGTCTCACACCATAGATAAAAATGAACTCAAAATGGGTTAAAGGCCTGAATGTAAGATCTGAAACTTTTAAATTACTAGATGAAAACATAGGGGATAACTCCTAGACATTGGTCCTGGCAATGATTTTTTGGACTTGACACTAAAAGCAAAGTCAATGAAAGCAAAAATAAACAAGTGGGACTACATAAAACTAAAAAGCTCTGTACAGCCTCAGAAACCATCAAGAAAATAAAAAGGCATTCTATGAAATGGGAAAAAGTATATGCAAACTGCATGTATGATAAGGGGTTAATATCCAAAATATACAAGGAACTGAGACAACTCAATAACCAAAAAAAAAAAAAAAAAAAAAAAAAAAAAAAAAAAAAAAAAAAAAACCCAAAAAACCCAATTTAAAAACCCAATTTAAAAAATGGGCAAAGGACCTGAATAGACATTTTTGCAAAGAAGACATATGAATGGTGAGTAGGTACGTGAAAAGGTACCCAAAATAACTAATTATCAGGGAAATACAAACCAAAACCACTATGAAATATTACTTCACACCTGTTAGGATGTCTGTTATCAAAAAGACAAAAGATAACACATGCTGGCAAGGATGTGGAGAATAGGGAAACCTTTTACGGTGTTGATGGGAATGTAAGTTGGACAGCCACTAGGAAAAACAGTATAGAGGTATCTCAAGAAATTAAATATATAAGTACCATATGATCCAGCCATCCTGCTTCTGGGCATATATCCAAAGGAAGTGAAATCATTATCTCTGAAAGATATCTGTACTCTCATGTTCATTGCAGCTTTATTCAGAATAACCAAGGTATGGAAACAACCTAAGTATTGTTGACAGATGAATGGATGAAGAAAGTATGATATATGTACATAATGGCATATTATTCAGCCTTAGAAAAAGAAGGGAATCCTGAAATTTTGCAACAACATGGATGAACTTGGAAGGCGTGCTAAATGCTAAATGAAATAAGCCAGATAAAGACAACAAGTACTGCGTGGTATCATTTATATGTGGAATCTAAAACACAAAGTTTTTTTTAAGATGAACTCATAGAAACAGAGAGTGGAAAGGTGGCTGCCAAAGGGTGGGTGATGTGGGAAACAGGGACAGGTTGGCAAAGGGTGCAAACTTTCAGTTATAATATGAATAAGGTCAGAGGATTTAATATATAACATGGTGGCTATAGTTGATAATACTGTATTGTAAAGTTGAGGTTTGCTTTGAGAGTAGGATTTAAATATTCTCACCAAAACGAAAAGAAAGAAAGAAACAAGTTAAATATGTGAGGTGATAGATGTGTTAAGTCAGAATCCTTTCACAATAATATGGATCATCATGTTGAACATTTTAAGTATCTTACAATTTTACCTGTCAGTTATTCCTCAATAAAGCTGGAATAATTTAAAAAAACATGTAAAATATAATAATCCCCATTTATATAAGTTGCATTTTAAAAGTTATCTCTAATCAAAGTAAGTTTTCTTAAGAGCTTAGAAAATGAGTTCAGAAAGCAGCTTTTAAACAGATTAAACACCTCCTACCAAACTTGTTTGTTTAGAAATGAATACTTCTTGATTCTTTATTCTTCCAACAAAGATGAACAATTTAATCCTTTATTTATTTATGTTGTTGTTGTTAGAGTTTCACAGAAGTCCTCAAAATGTTACCTTTTCTTGTTAGCAAGATGAATATTCTTGGGAAACTAAAGGAAAAATAATAAATAATTGTAGTTCTAGACTTCTGTTCAGTTTCATTTCAGGTTGAATTTGGTCTAGGATGACCAGCAATCTAAGTCCATTGAGGTTGGAAGACACCACACTCTCTGTAGCAAACGACTGATTTATTACAAACTAGGGGTGTCATACTGTTGCAACTCAGATGGAGACTCAAAAGTAAAAGAATACGCATTCGTTTTAAAACGGAAATAAATGACAAATGATTATGATTTTCTGCAGTTTCTTTGTCATTTAATTTCCAGCCTTAACAAATTTTTCCCTATTTAACTGAGAAAGTTCACAAAGGGAAACAGTAATGCTACAAATTAGTGACCTAATACTCTGTCATGAGCTCACTGTTTAATGGAAGAACTCCAGATGGTGATCGTTTCCCATTTTGGAAATATTTTATATTGATGATGCTAAGAAAAACAATAACAAGTCAAACAAAAATTTTAGTCAGACGCCTGAATATATCACTTGGAAATTCTCAGTGTTACTTTCAGAATTATTTCATTTAAAAGAATATTCATTTCTGTGGTTATTTTTACTAACCTGGACTGGTCTAATTCTACTAAAGTGAAGAATTAGAAGTTTAAGGAAAAATCATCTAGTGCTTTACTGGCCACATAAATTTCTTGTTTAGTTATCCAGTCCCCAGAATATCACTGACATTCACAAATGTTTCTTATTTAATAATGTCATGCTGCCATAAGTCCAAGTATCGCCACTCAGAGCTATAATGCGAGTGTGCTTCTTTAATGAATGGTTCATATTTAAAATGTTAGAATGCCTTTCAGATGAAAAACATTTTGAATTCAGCAGTTCATTTTTTTCTCAACAGGCAGGAACTCATTAACAGAATAATACTGGTAACTGAGGCATTTTTCAAAGAAAATAATATCCCCAATAAATGCAAGCTGCAGATCTTCTCATCTTTGGAATAAGTAGGCCTAGTTTTCATCTGTAAAAAGGGACAGCTTGTTTTCATCACGTTGCACATTTTAAACATCTTACATTTTATTTGTCAATTATACTCAATAGAGCTGGAATTGTTTAAAAAACATAAAAAATAATAATCCTCATTTATATAAGCTGCAATTTAAAAGTTGTTGAAAAAGTTTATGTTGTTGGCTTTGTGAATCAACTTTTCATTATGAAAATAAGTGAATATTGAGTGAATAAATCTAATTTGCGTCTAAATTTCTACCTTTAAAACTTGTAATTATCACTATTACCATATGACTGAATGCCTTCATCATCCCAATCTCTATATTGGGTGCCCTTTAACTGTTATATGGTAGAGTTTTGCATGAGGACACATCAAGTACATTTCAGAGTGGAAGCCTATTTCTATCCTTGTGTTCCTGATACCTTAGGGTATTGATTTTAAGAGAAGTCAATAAGATTTAGTAGTTAATAAGGCTTTAGGACTAGGTTATAAACTTATATGGGCAGGTCCTCATAATTTGATGCAGCTCCCTGCCTGGTGCAAAGGCTTGGACTTCTAGGGCCAGGCCTGGGCTGGGCTCATAGGAGCTTCGTGGAGCCCTCAGGGCAGCTGTCCACCCAGCAGAGGACTCTGGCTTTCTGAGGATCTAGGCCCAGGCCAAAAGCAGTGAACATCCCAAGAGCCACAGAAGACAGGTGCCAGGCTGGCACAGGACCTGCCCCGCGGCCTTGACAGATAGACATGGTCATATTTTTTTGATGATTATTGATTGCTGTTTTCTATGGAAGATGGAACCACACAATCGGATACCAAATGGAGATAAACAATTAGTATTATGTAGATTGGTTAGCTGATAAATTGTATGTATTTCTTTTTAGATCCAGATTTATTTCTTTGAAGAAAAAATACTTGGTGGATTTTGTACATAAATGCAATATGAAGGAGGGTAGGGGAAGACAGTAGAAGGAGCTGTTATCTATTTTCTTATGGTCAAGAAGGGCAAAGAATCAACATTTTTGACTGTTGAGTATTTGCAGTATAATTTTTTTTTAAGAAGTATTTTCTAATATCATTCCCCCAGCAAGAATTCTTTCCTTTGTGGTCCATTATGCTCTATATGGACTCATGTCACTTATTTTACTTAATTTCTTAATGTGTCCATTCTGCCACATCCCTCACCACTAGATTTTAACTTCTTAAGGTTAGCAACTGTGCTGTTTTCAAATGTGTTTCATCCTTCCTAGTATAGGACCTGTCACAATAGGCCTTTAAAAATTACCGTATAATAAATACATGAATAATTTTGTCTGCTAGCTTACCAGCACATAGGATAAGAGATGAGTATGTGCATGCATATGTGGATTTTAGTAACTTTCCCCCTAATTGAAAAGTAGTACACGTGTTGTAAAAATATTTGAGGAAGTATAAAGTTGGAAATGAAATAGGAGAAATGAATTACTATTCAGAAGTAAGCATTATACAATTTGGTCTATTTCTGGTCTCCAGAAGTTAAAATGTATTCTGAGAAGCATGGTTGACCATCTGTATTCAGACCTTGGATTCTTAAATAGAGTGTTGATATATTGATATATTTGCTCTTTCTGAATAAATCCTTGGTATAACTGCCCTTTTGCACACAAGTAGGTGTAGAAATAGTAATGATGAAGTTGTGTTTTGTACCAGTTTATGAGTATGTGTCTGTTTTTGCAAGTGAACTCTCTATTGTTACAATTGGTGAGGTAGGTCAGTAGCTGCCTGGACTAGCTCCCCAGCTGTCTTGCAGGTGTGTTTCACATTGACAGAATTGGGAAAAAAGAGTGATCTGAGCAACAAATAAACTTGTGATGTCTGCTTAGCTAATCTGATCATTGTATTTACAACTATTACATAGCATTTACATTGTATTAGGTATTTTCAGTAATCTAGAGAAGATTTAAAGTATGTGAGAGAATGTGCATATGTTATGTGCAAATACTACACCATTTTATGTAAAAGGCTTGAGCATCCTTGGATTCTGGCATCCACAGTGGGATCCTGGAACCAATCCCTGTGGATACCAAGGGACAACTGTACTCTGATGCTCAAGAGAGAATAGAGAAAGATGGGGGTGCTGTCAGCATGTAGGAGAACTTGAAGCCACAGGAGCAAACAAGAACCTCAAGAAGCAGGACAGAGTGAGAAGAGGGCTCAGTATATGACCCTGAGGGTTCAGTGACTTGTAAGAAGAGAGGGGAAGAGAAGGAAAATTCAGTAAAGATGTTGAGAAAGAGTGGCCGTGATAATGAGACACAACAATGGTGTGTGCACAGAAACAGAATTTTGATGAAAAAGTAAGATAAAGTAACAATATTACCAAGTTCCTATTATATACCAAAATTTGTGCTAGGGGCTTTGTATATATTATCTCAGTTATTCCTTACAACAACCCAAAATATTATTAACCTGATTTAATATGTGAGAACACAGACATTAACCTATTCAGGTTGTCATAGCTGGTAAGTAGAATAACCAGCCTTTAAGGCCTGTCTGCCAACCATGCTTGTGTTCTTTCTTGTATACATAGTACCAAATTCTGTAGAAAGTTCAACAGAACCACTGTATTTTACAATATTTTACAATTAGGAAATTGGTTATGACCACTGAGGGGAAAGTTGTCGATGTTTAATGAAAGCAAGAACACAACACTTGACACATATTATTGCCAAATTCTTCAAAGAATAAATTTCAGACCCTCAGTAAAATAAATATGGTTAATCAATTAATGAGTATCTATTGCTAAATTCAACACAATTCAGAGAATTTGGAGAGTTGAACACGTATTAAATTATATTCCTGTCATAAAGTAGTTAAGAACAAAGAAGACAAAAATAAAAATAAAAATCAGTAATGTCAGTAATAGAGAAGTTAGAGACAAGGGCCTGAGCCCTAAATAGTCTGGCACATTACTAAGCCACAGGGACTCCCAGACACAAGTGGAAACTGTTTAGCTGAGGCCATTATCACTATCGATGGATGTGTAAGTTCAACTCAGGAAATAATAAAATCAACAGTAGCATCACTGAGTACCAGAAACAGCAGCACATAATGTCATTAATCATTTATATTCGTTACTACCCTCAACCCTGCTCCAAGGTAGATAAACATCATAAGGATTGCTAAGAAATTTTAACAAAGTTCTGTGCACACACTGTTACTCTATCCCGGTGGTGTCTCTTATTATCCTGGCCACTCTTTCTAAGCGTCTTCACTGAATTTTCCTTCTCCTTCTTTTCTTACAAGTCACTGCACCCTCAGGGTCATACATTGAGCCCTCTTCTCACCCTCTTCTCACTCTATGTCCTGCTTCTTGAGGTTCTTGTTTGCTCCTGTGGCTTCAAGTTCTCCTACATGCTGACAGCACCGCCATCTTTCTCTATACTCTCTTGAGCACCAGAGTATAGTCATCCCTTGGTATCCACAGAGGATTGGTTCCAGGACCCCATTGTGGATACCAAAATCTGCGGATGCCCAAGTCTCTTATATAAAATGGCACAGTACTTGCGTATAACCTATGCACATTCTACCATACTTTAAATCCTTTCTAGATTACTTATAATACCTAATACAATGTAAATGCTCTATAAATAGTTGCCAGTGTGCGACAAATTCAAGTTTTGCTTTTTGAAACTTTCTAGAAAATTTTTAAAAAAATATTTTTGATCCACTGTTGGTTGAATCCATGTATGCAGAACCCATGGATATGGAGGGATGACTGTACTCAATATACCTAATGGTCTTATCTACTTTGAATACCTAGCAAACAAATTGAACACAACACGTACGTTGCTAAATAAACTCAGTATTTTCTTTTAAGACATGTATTTCCTATCTCAGTTAATAGTCACTTAAATTACAGTCATTGGCCCCATGCTTCATGTGTGCTTCTTGTCACTGTTCACAAGTCCTACTAATTTTGTCTCTAAATCATTTTTGGAGTTTGTCCTTTTATCTCCATTCCTCAGTTCTTTCAGATTAGGCTCCTTCTTCTATTTCTCTACTCTCTAGTCAATCCTTCACACTGTCGCCACGTTTATCTTTTTATTTATAAATATCATATCTCACTTGTTAAATTCTTTAGTGACTCAAGAAAAGTGAAAACGTATATTAACACAAAGCCATAAAGTAACATTCATAGATTTATTCATAAGAACCTTAAACTCAAATATCCATCAACAAGTGAATGGATAAACAAACGTGGCATATCCATACAATGGATTAGAATGGAATCGAAGGAATGAACTATGGGTACACATACAATATGGATGAACCTCAAAATCACACTGAGTGAAAGAAGCTAGAAACAAAGAATACGTATTGTAGGATGCTATTTATATAACATTACAGAAAATGTAAACTAATGTATACTGACATAAAACAGATCAGTAATTGTATAAAGCCAGGAGTAAAGGGGAAGGGTTGGGCTGCAAAGAGTCACAAGGTATCTTTTGGGAGTAATCAGTAATCTTGATTGTGGTGGCAGTTTCACTGATGTGTGGGTTTGTCAAAACTCATTGAATTGTGCACTTTAAATAGATGCAGTTTATTGTATGTGAATTGTACCGCAGGAGTTGGTCAGAAAAAATTTTCTACAGGGAAGGGTTCTCTGTTACCTTCAGGATGCAAGCCACATTTCTGACCAATCTGATCCCAATTTGCTTTTCCATCCTTTTTTCCTTCCACTTCTTGATGTGTGCTTTCAGCTCCAGCTACCCCACACTGCTGACCACCTCCTAATATGCCAAACACTTTATTTTGTTGCCTTGGTTCATATTCTTCACTCTGTCTGAATTGTTCCCTACTACCTTTCTTTCCTTTCTCAACAAAATCAAACATATCCTTGATGAGTAGGCCCTGAAGTCTACTTCTTCTGTGAAACCTTCCCCAACTTTTTGCTTTCATATAACTTTTTTTATTACTTAGTTTTGGTGCCTTAATCTCCCAACAGTAGAGCTAATCTTATTTATTAAACTGGTACATAGTATGGACATATAAAACATTTTTGGTTACATGTTTTAATATTAGGTGAACAATTAAAGAATGATGACATGACAATTAGCATTATTGTTAGAAGAGGTTACATGGCTGGTTAAGCTTGGGAATATTACTTTGGTGAGTACTGTGGTATAGCTCTCCAGACTAGAGACTTGATTTTGACAATGTACCAAGAAGTTATCAGTCTCTTTAGTATAGACGAATACAGACCAAATTCATTTAAGACTAATGTATAGGCTTGAATGCCAATTTGTTGATTTATAATGTAGACCATTTTTGTTAAGTGGGTGAGAATGCTTGTTTTTATGGATTAGCTTAATCTTTCTGGGTTTGACAGTAACGAGGCAACCTAAGGTTGCTTAGTGCACATGGGATTGATCATGGGAAGTTGGTTCGAATCTGGTCAAATTTCTGGGTCTCAGATTCTATATTAACTGTTTTCTGCAGCACGTTTATTTGTTTGTTTTAAAATCTTTATTTATTTGTTTTGGCTGCACAGGGTCTTAGTTGTGGCACGCGGTATCTTCACTGTGGCATGCCTGTGGGATCTAGTTCCCTAACTAAGGATTGGACCTGGGCCCCCTGCTTGGGAGTGTGGAGTCTTACCCACTGGACCACCAAGGAAGTCCCTGCAGCACATTTATTTTTATTTCAGTTATGTCACAGGGTGATTTATTTGGCTATGTCTTTATGCTGCCTCGGTATACCACCTTCTATTCTGGTAGTCTGGTAGCTCAGGTGGGACCTGAGCTAAGCTTTGTATTTTCTGCAGAGTAGATTGACTGTGTGATAGATTTTTATCTTTTATAGGTCTCACTTCAAAATTAGTAGTATGTTCTGAATGATTAAGGATTCAACAGAAGTCTTACTTATCCTTGGATTATTCAGGGCTCACTAGGTTGGAAACATTTGTGACTGGACTGTAGAGTTGGTTGTCAAGGGTTATGTATTAGTCAGGGTTCTCCAGAGAAACAGGACCAATAGGATATATAAAGATATATAGAAAGAGATTTATTTTGAGGGATTAATTTATCTGATTATGGAAGCTAAGAAGTCCCACGCTCTCCATTTGCAGGCTGGACACCTAAAAAGCTGGTAGTATATAGTTCCAGTCTAAACCCAAAAGCCTGAGAATAAGGGGGCCAGTGTTGTAAATTCCACTCTGAGTCCAAAGGCCCAAGAACCAGGAACACTGTTGTCTGAGGACAGAAGAAAATGGATGTCCCAGCTCAAGCAGAGAGTAAATGTGCCCCTCCTCTACCTTTTTTTTCTATTTAGGTCCTCAACAGGTTGGATGATGCTCACCTGCATTGGTTAGGGCAATCTTTTTTACCCAGTCTATGAATTCAAATCGTAATCTCTTCCAGAAACTTCCTCAGAGAAATAATGTTTTACCAGCAATGGGTACCCCTTAGCCTAGTCAAGTTGACACATAAAATTCACTATCATGGGCTAGTAAGCTAGTTAAAAAGTGATAATGAGCAAGAGATTAAAGCCCAGGAATGAAGGGCTTTGTTTGTCACGTTAGACCTTTATCTGGTTGTAGTGGTGGTGGTGGTCAGTAGTAGTAATAGTAGAAGTAGTAACAGAAGTAGTTATAAAAGTAGTATTATTGATAACAAAGATTATGCTAATGACAGAAGAAAATATTTACTGAGTGCTCACTAGATGCTAGTCACTGTTACTTATCTGTATTATATTACTCAATATTCACAATGTATGTAGACTAAGAAGAATTAAATAATTATTTTAGGGTTGTAGTGAACATTAAATGAGAATTATAGAACATTAACACATTTTAAGTGGAGAGTAAATGCCAATTATTATTTTAACAGTGGCTTGACTTAGTTTAGAAAGAAAAACACCAATGACTTGTGTTTGTTTTCATGATCTATAGAGAAACACACACACACACACACACACACACACACACACACATACTATTCAGTACCTTATATTTTCTTTTGGCAGTTAAACAATATATGGTAAAAGAATATAACTAAAATTTTTATTTTTGATAACATTATTCACTACTGTATGATCCTATGCCATATTTGCATTTAATGAGGATCACTATGCCATGCTTTTTTCTAGTAATACAATGACTTTTATGAAAAGAAAATGGCTAGGAAGGTTACAAGCAAATGTTCTCACAAAGTTGCTGAAATAGGAAAGCAAAGGAAATAGCTCTTTTCCTGGAATCCTTATCTAATAGAAAGAATCATTTTATTTTGGGGAGGTTTGGGAAGATGTTTCTCTATCATTTTAGAGGGGAAATTTTAAATTGGCTTTATCTTCAAAGACATGAGAGATTCCTGTTGTGCATTTTTGTTTATTTATTATGGCATCATTTTAGGACATTTGGGGTTATTTTAGAATGTCTCCAAGTATTACATTTATTTTTATGTGAAACACTATTGTTCTTTTTTGTAGGTTTCCAAGTTTGGAAAGACCAGTGTTAATAATGAAGTCATCTCTCTGAAGTAGTTTTCTTCTGTACTCCATAGGCTACGATGACTTTTCTTTTATGCCTATTCAGAGAATTTCTATTCAGTTTGTTATTAGTAATCACCCCCCAGTCACTTTCTTCATATCTGTTTTCTAGATAACATTTCCCTAGTTTATACCTGTGTTGTGTGTGATTCTTCCTTAAGGGTATTATTTTATACTTCTTTACATTAAATCTCATCTTAGACCTGTCCTTTCAAATCCCCAAGTTGTCCATATCCATCCAGGTACTTGATTGATTTTCTTTTCTTTTTAATCCATCCTAGCTTTGTATCATCTGTAAACTTGATCATATTTGAATTTACATTCTCCTCCATGTCATTAATGGCTATGTTGCATAGACTAGTCCTCATCCCTGGGGGACTCTGCTGGATATACTGCTAGATGTTCTCAGCTCTACTGATAATAATTCATTGCTTCCTTCTCATCCTAGATTTCTTTATCCACTATTCTGTACTGTTATACAGGCAATGCCTCTATCATCTCTGCTTCCTGGATGCTCCTATGTCAATCACTTTAAGATATGGATGAAAATCATTGTATTCCTTTATCTACTTATATCATTGCTTAATTTTTTTAAAAAAACTTACTCAACCTGGCAATACATTGTCCTTAAATAGAAATTTCTTGGAAATTTCTCTCAAACATCAGTGAATCTTTAAAAATATATCAAGTGAGAAAACATTTTGGAAGTGCTGCCTTTATCTTCTGCATGGAAAATGGTCTCCAGTTATTTGGATTTTAGGTAAAAAGAATAATTATTTCCCCCCAGAGCTGAGAGGGTTACTTAAATATATATTTTTTTAATATACTTTCTTTTTCTCTGAATGTGGATTGCATTTCCAGTAAGTTATTCTGTTTCAAGGTGGTCTTCTAAATGAAACACGGTTCATTTATAATTTTTAGAACATGATACAGAGCCACATGTTATTTATTTTTTAATCATATTTTTTTTCTTTATTTTCAGGAAAAAGAAGAAGTAGAGGGAATATCAGTAGGTGCTATACTCTCTGACTATCAGCATGTTCGAGTAGAAAATGTGTAAGAAAACGTTAATTTGTCCTATATTTTTAAAGTTTATGTATTTTAAGAATGTGAATAAATAAAAAATCAATATGGGATTGACATATATACACTAATATGTATAAAATAGATAAATAATGAGAACCTGCTGTATAGCCCAGGGAACTCCATTTTGCTGTACAGTAGAAACTAATACAACATTGTAAAACAACTATACCCTAATAATAAATAAGTAGGTAATTGTATCCAAATAATAAATAGATACGGTATTCTACATGCCCCATGAAACTTAATGTATTGCCCTAAGTAACAAAAGTTGCACTTTCACTTTTTTTCTATCCTTATATCAACACATGAGAAAACTTACTTACTTACCATAAGGAAAAATAAATTATTTATAATAAAAAATTGAAACAAAGATATTTTTGAAGTCAAAGTATTATTTTCAATTTTTCCTTATTTGAATTAGTACACCCTTTTAATATCATCATTTTTAATAAAAGTGCAGTAATATATATTTTTTAATGTATTAAGAAATCTCTTCTTTGGTCCTTAGAATTCAGTTCTTGACTAAAAATATTCATGAGATTGAAATACTTCTATAAAAAGCCATTCAACTTTAAAGGAATTTTTAGATTGTTGCTCCTCCCATCTCCTCCACCTCCCAAGCAATGTAGTACTAGTAAAACATTGTCTGTACAGGTACCAAAATAGTCAACTCCTTTGATCTACTCAAAAAACATAAGGTCAGATGAAAACAATGATTATTAGGGCTCCCCTGGTGGCGCAGTGTTTGAGACTCTGCCTGCTAATGCAGGGGACACAGGTTCGAGCCCTGGTCTGGGAGGATCCCACATGCTGCGGAGCAGCTAGGCCCATGAGCCACAACTACTGAGCCTGCGCATCTGGAGCCTGTGTGCCGCAACAAGAGAGGCCACGATAGTGAGAGGCCCGCACACCGTGATGAAGAGTGGCCCCCGCTTGCCACAACTAGAGAAAGCCCTCGCACAGAAACGAAGACCCAACACAGCAAAAATTAATTAATTAATTAATAAACTCCTACCCCCAACATCTTTAAAAAATAATAATGATTATTAAACGTTGGCTTGGCAAAACACCCACAAATGAATTTAATTTTCATTTTTAAGTTATTTGGATAAATAAAATATTGTGTAGAGATTTACATGTCATTATATTAGCCAAACAGAAAATAAGGACTTCACTATTAATCTTGAGCACAATTCGACGTAGAAATAAATGATTTTGCCATTTAAAAGGGTAAATGAAAATAAGATAAGGGCTGTATTTATGTAATAGTTTCATGTTCTTGACAAAGAAACATTCATATTGACTATCTCATTAAAAACTTGCATATTAATAGACTTGAAAACTTGTTTTATTTTTTATTTTATTTATTTTCTCTCTAATTCCACAATGAATTTAAGGCAGTTAAATATATAGAATTTTAAAAGTAAGTGAAGGGAAAGCAGGGCAAAGAATAAATAAACAAAAGTATGATGATCTCATATTTGGGGGACTATCAGAATCTCTGGAGAATGGAGAGTGGAGGTGGAAGTGGGGGAGAAGGTCAAACGTGTATTTGGAAAAAGTTTTCCTTACATTCTTTCTGCCTACATTTGAGAACAGCTAATTTATAGATGGAGATGGATTGCATATCCCTTAGCCATATGTTAAAAGTAATATTATTCTCATCAAGTTTTAAGTCATGTTCTCTGAGAATTATTTTGTTTAAAAATCTTTGTTTTTGAATAAGTTCAAACCTACATGGTTCACTGGGTAGCCAAGCTGCAGATAGGGCTGACATCTATTTATGAAAGCTTTAAGGAGCTGAATGAAAATGTGCTCCTGAGGTGAAGCTGCCTTATAGCAATATCTAAATGGGAGAAGGGCCCATTGATTACTCATAGGTAGAGGCAAGCTATTTCTCAAAATGCAGTCTCAGGTACACTTCAACACATGGTTTAAGATGCCCAGATTTTATACCATAAAGCACATCTGTAATAATCCTTGAAAATTGTAAAGCAGTGTTGTTGGGAGTCTGTTGGTCTACAAACTCAGTTTTGAATTAGCTGATCTTCAATTTGTAGTTAGTGTTGCATCATTATATTTTCGAAGTATGAAGCACTTAATAGATGTCACAAGCTCAAATACAACAGTGATTTGCAGAGGAAGCTTATTTCAGCCATGATTTTTTTTTTTTTTTTTTGCGGTACGCGCGCCTCTCACTGTTGTGGTCTCTCCCCTTGCGGAGCACAGGCTCCAGACGCGCAGGCTCAGCGGCCACGGCTCACGGGCCTAACTGCTCCACGGCATGTGGGATCTTCCCGTACTGGGGCACGAACCCGTGTCCCCTGCATCGGCAGGCGGACTCTCAACCACTGCGCCACCAGGGAAGCCCCAGCCATGATATTTTAAACTGTTAAAGAATTTAAGTAGGTAAAGAAGTATGACTTAAGTCTAAAAACAGCCAAAAGATAAGGGATACCGAAGAAACAATCAAGAATTTTTTAATAAGGCCTGGAAGGAATAAAATTTTTTTCAAAACAAACAAAAAAACCCTTTTAGCTGAAAAAGGTGGAGAGAAGTTTGATTAGTAGGCATTAAAGATTGGTGATAGGACAGCAAAAACTGTAATGCTTGTGTTACATGGAAAGTTACAGTTTTATTATTTTTGTATTTATTAACTGCCTCCACATTGCTTTAGATGCTCAGGACATTTTACAAAGGTAAATTATATACTGATAAAAGTCTCTACATTCAGGAAGATTTTGATTTCTTTGAAGGTCAGGGTATATGTGCATGAAAAAAAGAGTGATATTCTAAGACCATATATGAGTAAATGACTAAACGTGTGGTACATTTAATAGGTACTGCGATTATCTGAGAATGAGTTCAGTGTGTGCTGGAGTAGTCAGCCACTGACACTAGGGATGATGGGGTTTAGAGATATGTTTTTTAATTTGAAATCTGATCTCAGCCACTTACTCTGTGACTTGAGCAAGGCATTTGGCTCTGACTACCATTTACTGAAGACCTATTTTATCCAGGTATTGTACTACATTTTTTATCTACATTACTTTTAATCGATTAATCAATTTATCTACATTAATTTTAATCAGTGGGTCCTCCCTGAGAAAGTGACATTTAAGCAAAGGCATAAAGCAAGTGAGGAAGGTAGGGAACATGGCAAGTGTGTTAGGCAAGAGTGAGCAGGCCAGGGGTGGCAGGTTGGAGTGAGAGGAGAGTAGTGGGAGATGAGGTATGAGAGCCAACCAGGGTGAGATCCATGTAGGTCTAATTTACTAGGAGTAATGGGGAGAGTTCTGAGCAGAGAAATCCCATGATCCGTTTATGTTTTAAAAGGGTCACACTGGCTGCTATATTGAAAACTGATTTTAAAAGGGCAAGAATGGAAATGGGAAGAAGTTAGGAGAGATACTGGTGGCTCAGACCAGCATGTTAGCAGTGGTATTGGTGAGGAGTGGTCATATTCTGCATTGTGGTAGATTGGATGTGGAATGTGAAGAAAAGAGGAATAATGAATGACTTCACTTTCTAATATTTTAATCTTCTCAAGAACTTTGGCAGGAAATATTTTTGTCCGTATGTATGAACTGGGAAACTAAAGTCCTGGAGCTTAGCTCTGACTTGTCAAAATCATGCAGCTAGTGAGTGTAGAAGGAGGTTTCAAACTCAGATTTGTCTGGAATCCAAAATCTGCATTCTTTCTACAGTAACATAATGTAAAATATGTAGTACAATACCTGCAGCATACTAGGTATTCAATGAATGTACTTTTTGTTCTTACTATTTTCTTTTCACTCAGTCGAATTCTTTTTTTTTTTTTGCTGTCATTATGATTATGCTTTTTCTTAATTCTTTTTGTTTGTATTAACATATCTTTATTTTACCTTCTCTTTTTTTATTGAAGTATAGTTTATTTACAATATTATGTTAGTTTCAGGTGTACAGCAAAGTGATTCAGGTATATATTTTTTTCAGATTCTTTTCCATTATAGGTTATTACAAGATATTGAATATAGTTCCCTGTGCTATACAGTAAACCCTTGTTTATCTATTTTATGTATAGTAATTTTTATCTGTTAGCTCCTATACTTCTAATTTATCCCTCCCCCTCTCAGAGTCAAATTCTCTAAAAAAAATTTCAGAGTTATTAGATAAGAATAATTCATATAACCATAGGTATTATAAATGTAATCAATATATAATTATTTTATTAGGATAAATGTATTTGCCTGTGCTTCACAATTTTGATACCCAAGAAAGTTCTAAAACAAGAATAAACATCCATTAGCATTTGGAAGCTTTTTTGCATAGATTTCTAAACTTAGAGTCTTACTAAAATTAATATTTCTAATCTGCCTGGAGATTTCATTTTTATGTGTTTATGCAGAGCCCATGGAAATTAAATATATTTATGTTGTATATATAAACTTCATTATGCAAAACGTGTTTTTAAAAGTATTTTATATGCTAAAATCCTTGAGAGAAACAGTATGTTTAAAATCAAAGTAATTGCTATGGATCCAAGTATAGAACATTAAGATATCATCTGATTTTTTAAAAATTATGTTGTAGGTGTAAAAGGCTTAATCTCCAGCCTTTAGCTTACCTTTGGCAAAGAAACCAGGAAGATTTGCTCCGAGAGATGATATCATCTAACGTTCAAGCAATCATCATCAAAGTAGCAGCTCTAGGTATGTAACCAGAATTCCAAGGGAGCTGTCTGTTACCACACAGATAATCTGAGTTCACTAATAAGCAATCACAAGTAAAAAGGAAGAATGACTTAGAATATAAAAATGTGGAGTCACAAGCTGAAGAAATTGAGTAAGGGGAAGTTTTAAGATGGGCTTTTGATTATTAACCAAAGTGATTAATAGTGAGCCTCTTTTCTTTTTTTAGTATATAACTACCTCTAAAACTGGTATTATATTGTGGTCCTTCAATTTAAGTTCTTTTTATAAGATATGGAATTCATATTCATAGGAAACAGAAAATATAGTTTGATTTTTTTTGAAGCTTTTTAAAATCTGTATTTGGTACAACACATGATATTTTCCTTGTATTTTTTTTAACATACTTTGAATAATGCTGAAATAGAAGGATTGTCTTTGTTTGTGGTATCAGAAATAAGCCGCATAGTGGGTTTTTGTTGAGGATGATGAGAAATTCATGTTTGAGAAAATGTCGTTTGATCAGTTAGCATAAACACAACAGGCAGGTGGTAATCTGATTCAAAAATGGATATTACATACGAACACATTTAATTTGTTGCTTTGAATTTTTATAATTACATTCATTTTCAAGAAACCATGGGATTTGAGCCCAATTCATTTATTTCATGAACCTATTACAGTAAATGCCCTGGAACCTCAGGGTTCTCAAAGCCTAAAACATGTACCTCATTTGAGAGTGTTCACCTTGCTGATCTCTAAAATAACAAGGTCCAAAGCTGTGGAAGATTTCACAGATAATTTCACATTTTAAACAGCATTAAAAGGAAGATTCCATAATATTTCTTCCTGGTAAACACAAAGCTACTCTCTTCTTGTGGAAGTTGAGGTGTTATCTTTAGTGGAAAGCCTTATTTAGAGAACATGCAGTTGATCTCCTTAGCTGTTAAAAAGAAGAACATTGAGGTGGTGTTGTGTTCTCATTTTTGAGAAAATGTTGCTCAATAACTCTTATGATTGAAGTTCTCACTACGGATATATTTGTCATATGAGTTTCTATATGAATGTATACAGAATATGCTCTCTCACTTCCTTTGTCGCTCACTCTCTTTTGGATTTTCTCAGATTGCATAGTTGTGTAATGAAGTTCATGTGACACCTCACTGGACAGTACATATTCTGTCCCTTTTACTACTAGAAAATGGAATGTATTAGAACCCTGCGAGATCTTGCCCCGTTAGAAAGACAGAGCAATAGAATATGACCTTACTGCCACCTTTATTATAGTACGTGGCTGATATTGCTTGTCTTTTCATTTGTGTGTGTGGATGTGTGTGCGCCTCTCTGTAAAGGTTGGGGATGGTGATTAACTGTATTAAACTTTTGGGTAAAATATAAAACTGAGATAATTTGTCCTTGACATCCCAATGACAAAAGTATAGATCCGATTTGAACATTTTCAGCACATAGTTTCTATTGATTGCCTATCGGTGTGCAAAGATGAAAGTCATTCTCAAGAACACTATTAAAGAAAGATTTGTTGAGTGGCACATTCCTTCTAAAGACACAAACATAAATGATGCAATGTAGGTTTCCAAGCTTACACACACACACACTTTAAAATTTTCAGAAAAAGTTTTAAACAAAAAATGGGACAATAGGACCTTTCCATTCACAGAGGGGGTCAGCAAAGTTTTGTGGCCCATGAGATTATGGAATGGTCTTATAAAAGGGTTGATTCTATATGGACGTATAAAAAAACATTTTGAATAATTGTGTTACACAACCTTGGTGTCTTGCAGGCGTGAGTGAACTCATGAAATTTTCACATTAATGGCTTAGTGCTTAAAGAGGTTTCTGGATTTTAGACTTATTTAAAGAAGTGTTTCCACATTGGATTTAAGAACAATCCTGCCTTTTAGAAATATTTATTTTTAATTGTATGAGTATTACATGAAAACATTCTTGCCATGTAATGTTAAATTTTCATGGTTACAGAAAAGATTTGATGTGTTTTCTATCTGCTTCTCTGCTGCCAATGATTCCCTTTCCCAGAGATACCCACCAGAGTGATGCTGATCATCTTTTTAATCAGTCTTTTGGTATGTGTATATGTAATATTTAAAAAGCCATAAAACAATTATAGTGCTTCTACATAGAAATATTATTTGAAGAGTATCTTACTCTGTGTATTGATGGGCAACTTGCCTTTTTTCACTCAACAATATGTTTTGGAGATTTTTTTTTTCCATGTCAATAAATGTAGATTTACTTCATGTTTTGTTTTGTTTTTAATTAACCTTTTATTGAAGTATAACATAAATACAAAAAATTGCACAAATTCTTGTGACCAACTTGGTGAATTTTCAAAAAGTGAACATATCTATATAATCAACACCCAAATCTAGATATAGAATATTGCTAATATCTCCCTAGTCAATACTTGCCTTGCCCTCCCAGAGGTAATAGCTCTTCTGATACTTAATACCATAGATTCGTTTTTCCTGTTCTTGAATTTTATATGGCCGAATCATAGAGTATAGGCTCCATTGTGTCTGGCTTCTTTGGCTCAACATTAATCTTATGAGATTCATCCACGTTATTGAATGATGCAATAGTTTGCTCATTTCTCCTTATAGTGTAGTGTTCCATTGTAGGAGTAAACCACAGTTGAATTGTCCATTCTATCTTCCATAGCCTGTGGGTAGTTTCTAGTTTGGTACCATTATAAATAGTACTGCTATGAACATATAGTGTCGTTTTGTACATTTTATACCCCAGACCCAGAACATCCATTTCTTTAAGAAGGCCTTGGGTTTTTTTTAATGGGAAATGATATATATGTATGTGTATATGTATAACCTCAGGAGTTCATGATATTTTGAAATCAAATTTAGGGCTATATAAGGACTGTAATTATTCTGTCTTCCATCTGTGCTTTCTTCCACAGTGAAAAATGTTCTTGATTCTCAGGGACATAGGAGATGTTATTGATTAGAAGATCCCATAATTACTGGGAACAAAAGATCAAGTAGTAGATCTGTAACCCATTCTTTCCAGTAACTGGGGTAAGTCCCCTGGAAAAAAAGGAAGAACTCATATAAATCTCCTTATAAACATTAATTACAGATGTCATGGCAAAAATAAACAAACAAAACAAAATCACTAATGATATTTACTAGTGGGGAGGAGTCCTTATCTTTAAACTGCCTTTAGCAGGACGTATCTGGTTGCTATGGTTGGTTTTGGTAAACAAACCTGGAATCTTTGGGCTTGGGGGCATGCCTCCCTGGAACATGTCATGTAAGGTATGCAACTATCTGAATAGGAAATCAATCGAGATGTTTTATGACTGAGGTATCTATTTTCTGTGTAAGTGATGTAAGCTACATGCATTGCTTAGAGACCTTACCTGTTTACCTGGTTCACGGGCAGGTTCAGTGTGACCAGAAAACACCTGGAGGGCTTCACTCATAGTTCTGGTCCTCTCCCTGCTTCACCTGGCTCTTTGATTGCTTGTATCCTTGGAATTATTAGTAAAGCTTGACCTTACTAGGTAAGGTCTCTGGTTTGTATGAGTCTGATTTCACAGTACAGTCTTTTGTTATTGCAAATTGGCCTAGTCAGTGGGATTTTGTTTTTCAGACCCACAGATATATAAGACACCTTTTGGCAAGAAAAAAAAGGGTAGAAAATGGTGATGAGGGCTTAACTATTGTTAGCAGGCCCGGTAAAAGCAGGACAGTTTAAAAACAACAAAAAAAAGAGATAGTAGTTGGAGAAAAAGCTTGAGACTATCTTTACCCATCACTGGAAAACCTTCTGCTTCCATATATATTTGCTAAAAAAGTAACTAAATTGATCAGTAGAAATACCATACAGGTAGTTGGAGACCAAGGTCAGGTGACTACTCAATGCTAAGAGTATTCTGTTTAAGACTTAGTGCTCTTTATAGAAAATAGCAGCAGAAGCCTGGGGAATGATTATTGACATGGATTTTTAGAATTAACAATCAGGAAGCCATATTACTATTCTAGACATTGTTGAATGGAAAGGAGTATCTAGGTTGAGCAGATGGATGATATGACAGTCCATTCTGTATACTTCTGAACGGTATGACAACTAACTTGCTATAGTGCATTATGGTTAGGATTTGGCAATCTTACCCTGAGAAGAGTAGGTGCCTCACCCCTTCCCTGAACTACGAATGGAATACTCCTTCCAAAGCAATAATAGAAATGGTATGAGTTACAATTAACCCTAGACTGGCTTTATTAAGACCAGAGGGAGACACATAATTTGATGCCATTGGCATAAATGATGAAGTCATGCGAGTAGGTCATCATGAAAACATTGCTCTTGGGAAGCCAAGAGACTATTCAGAGCAGTAACTGATCTGCTGGCTTAGTTACCATGCATAGGGCTGCATTGTGAAAAAACTGCCAAGCTATCCAAAAGAAAGGAGGCAAAAAGGAAAGAAGTGAATGGGCTTCCCTGGTGGCACAGTGGTTGAGAGTCCGCCTGCTGATGCAGGGGACACGGGTTCGTGCTCCGGTCTGGGAGGATCCCACATGCCACGGAGAGGCTAGGCCCGTGAGCCATGGCCGCTGAGCCTGCGCGTCTGGAGCCTGTGCTCCACAACGGGAGACGCCACAAAAAAAAGGAGAGAAATGAAAAGATAGGAGAACAGTAACTGGCTCAGCCAGGCGGAGTTGTTTAGATGACTTCTGAAAAATGGGTTGACAAAGTAGGAAATTGATGGAGTTTTTACTAAGGATCTAATAAAGCACTATTAAGTTTTAGGAAATGGGAAGGGCATTCTGGCACCACCTTTTTTTTTGATGTTGGGGGTAGGAGTTTATTAATTAATTTATTTATTTTGGCTGTGTTGGGTCTTCGTTTCTGTGCGAGGGCTTTCTCTAGTTGCGGCGAGCGGGGGCCATTCTTCATCGTGGTGTGCGGGCCTCTCACTGTCGCGGCCTCTCCCGTTGCGGAGCACAGGCTCCGGACGCGCAGGCTCAGTGGCCGTGGCCCACGGGCCCAGCAGCTCCGCGGCATGTGGGATCTTCCCGGACTGGGGCACGAACCCGTGTGCCCTGCATCGGCAGGCAGACTCTCAACCACTGCGCCACCAGGGAAGCCCAATCCCCCAGTTTTTGTACATCTGAGAATGTCTTTATATGGTCTTCGTTTCAAAATTTATTTTTATTGGGTATAAAATTCTTGGTGACTTTTATTGATTTTCAGTACCTTAAGATATAAATTCATTGTATTCCATTTTGGACAGCTTTTGAGGCAAAGCCTGTTGATTTTTTAATCTTTGCTTTCCGTATAGAATTAATTTTTTCACATTGGCTGCTTTTAAGATTTTCTCTTGACCACTGGTTTTCAGCAATTTGTTGATAATGTGCCTTGTGATTTTCCTCATGTTTCTTCTGCTTGGGTTCATTGAAATTTTGGATCTGTAGATGTAGCGTTTTCATCAAACTGGAAAAATCTTTTGCCCATTATTTCTTCAAATATTCTCCCCATCCTATTTCCTAGGACACTATACCTAACTTAGTCTGCTTGTTATGGTACCACAGTTCACTGATACTGCGTTAATTATTTTCAGTCCTTTTTTTCCTCTATGATTCACTTTTGACAGATACTATTTGTCTTCAGATTCACTCATCTTTTCTGCAATGTCTAATTGCTGTGTATTGTTCATTTAAGATAAAGTATTTTTGAAGTAGTATTTGGGCCTTTTTATATTTTTTATTTCTTATCATAATCATGTTTTCCTCTAGCTTTTCAAGCATTATGATCATATTTATAAGAACTGTTATAACTTCCTTGCCTGCCAGGTCCAAATCTGGGTGTATTTTGACTGATTTTCTCAGTATTAATCACATGTTCTTGCTTCTTTCCATGCCTGGCAACTAAGACACAAGGCATTATGAATTTTATACTGTGTGTTGGATTTTATTATTTTCCTTTAAATAGTTTTAGATTTTGTTCTGGCATAAGTTAAGTTATTTGAAATCAGTTTGATCTTTTTGAGGCTTGCTTTTAAATTTTGCTAGATCAGGTTAGTAGCAGCCTTTAGTCTAAGGCTGATGACTACTAAGGTGATAACTGTTTGAGGACTCTACCTGATATCTCATGTATGATGAGGTCTTTCCACTGGTGGAAACATGGGTGTTTCCAGTTTTATGTGAACTCTGGAAATTGTTCAGCCTACTGTTTTTTGTTTTTTTTGTTTTGTTTTGTTTTGCGGTACGCGGGCCTCTCACTGTTGTGGCCTCTCCCGTTGTGGAGCACAGGCTCCGGATGCACAGGCTCAGCGGACATGGCTCACGGGCCCAGCCGCTCCGCGGCATGTGGGATCTTCCCGGACCGGGGCACGAACCCATGTCCCCTGCATCGGCAGGCGGACTCCCAACCACCGCACCACCAGGGAAGCCCCAGCCTACTGTTTTTGGATGATTCTTTCTTCAGCTGGAGGTAGCTCCCTTTCACACATATGCAGATCCATACTCCGCCAAAGACTGAGAGAAGCTTTCTGTAGGTCTACAGAGGTTTCTCTCCATGAAGATCCCTCTGTCTGGCATTCTGTCCCAGAAAATCTCAGCACTTGGTCTCTCTGAATTGTGATCTCTGTCTCCTCAGTTCAGTGAAAACTGCCTGAGCTCCCTCTGGGTTCTTTTCCCTTATGCTGCAGTGTAGAAATTACCTCCAGGCAGTTAGCTAAGACAATTGTAGCACTCACCTCACTCCTTTTCTTTCTCTTAGGGATTACAATTTGCTTGTTTTAGCTCAGGTCTCCACTCAAATTCAGATTTCTTTATGGTGGTTCTGTGAATAGCGATGAACAGGATTCCTAAATGATGAATATGTTTTTGCCTAAATCCACAAAGCCCTTCTAGTCTTAGATTCTTGTTTATTAGTGAATCCTGTGGGAGATATCAGCTTAATTCTCACATTTTGAGGAACGTATTGTCCCGCGTACCGGGGAAAATAAATAAATAAATAAATAAATAATTGGGGGATTCATCACCTTTAGATCTGCATTTCAAGTAATAGTAAGGGAAGTTTTTTGGACAGAAGGAAATAATAATTGATGAAATTTGAATCTTACAAGGTGATAAAGAGCAATGAAATAATAGAGTAGATAAATTTTAAATCTATTCTCCTAACTTTTAAGAAGATAAGCAAGATTATTTAAAGCAAAAATAATGGTAGTGAGTTGTGGGGTTTATATGGGAAGTAGATATATAATTATAGTAGCACAAATAGTATAAGGGGGAAAGTACAGTGAAATGAAGGTACAATGTGTAAGATTCTTAAATTATACATAATTATATAATACTATTCGATTGTGGACTGATAACTTACAGATGTAAAATGTAAACCATAAAGAACCACTAAAAAATAAAACAGGTGTATAGGAGAGTAAATTGAGTATTGTAAAATAATCCAAAAGAAGTCAAGAAAGGGAAAAAACAAACAGAACAGATGAGAAAAATAGAAAACAAAAGATAAGATATGGTAGATTTAAACTTAATCATTTCAATAATTACATTAAATGTAAATTATTCAGACACCTCCAATTAAAAGGGAGGGATTTGCAGATTCAATTAAAAAATGAAAAAGAAGGCTCAACTATATGCTTTCTATAAGAAACTTGCCTTAATTGTAAAGACATAAATAGGTTAAAAGTGAATTGATGGAAAAAGATACTCCATGGTAACACTAATTCAAAGAAAGCTGAGATGGTTATATTAATGTCAGACAAAGTAGTCTTTAGAACAAGGAGTGTTATTAGGGATAAAGAGGGACATTTAATAGTGATAAAGGGGTCAATTTATCCAGAGAGCATAGCAGTCTAAAAGATCTGTGCACCCATAACAGTGCCTTAAGATACACAACACGAAACTGATATAGGGAGAATTGGACAAATCCACGGTTCTACACAGAGCTTTCAACATTTTTTTTTCAGTAATAGCTAAACCAGGTACAGTAGACAGAAAATTATTAGGATATAGAAAGTTTGAACAGCACTACCAACCACCTCACCCTACTTGCCCCTCATAAAACACTTCATGCATTAGCAGCAAAATACACATTTAAGCACAAGTGGACCATTCATCAAGATAAACCATATTGTGAATCATAAAAGAAGTCTCAGTATATGTCATCATACTGAAATCAGACAAAGTATGTTCTCTGAATATACAAAAATTAACAGATATATCTGGAAAACCCCCGCACTTTGAAATTAACCAATATACTTCTAAATAACCCACTAGTCAAAGAAGGAAGTATTTGAATTGAATGAAAATAAAACTGCAACGCATCACAATAGTGGGATACAAGTAAAGCTTTGTATTATAATTATTCCATTTATATGACATTTTGAAAATAGAAAATTATACAGACACATGGTAAATAACTAGTTGCCAGATGCTGGGAGTTGGGGGAAAGACTAACTGTAAAGCAGGAAAAGAACAGCCTACAACTTCTCTCATGAACTTTTTAGAGTGGTGGAAATATTCCATATCATTATGATGGTGGCTACATGCCTGTAGATATTTCCTGAAACTTAAAATTGGTGAATTTTATTTTAAAGCAAATTTAAAAAATGAAAATAAACAGGGCAGTCCTATTCAACACTAAGCCTTACTCAACTTAAGCAATACTGGGAAGTACAGTTAAAGTTTGGAGCAGCCAGTTCCCCATCTTTTGGTCCACTTCAGTATATTCTGACCACTGTATACATTTCACTGCTATAAATACACAGAAATGGACAAGAAATATCTCATGGACCTACTACATTTGTTAGCATCCTTAGAGCAGCGATGTAATTGGAAATTGCAATGGGGAATTGATGCACTAGTTAATTAAAATGTCTGGTAAGAAAAAGAAAAGATTTATGGTTAGCTTAATTAGTTAAATTATTTTGTGCTAATATTGACTATGATAGGAAGTAATGCCAAGACTCTACTGGCAAGGGTTCTAGGATTGGGAGGTAGGAATGAGGTGATGGAGATGACGCAAGTACAGAACTATATATTTTTCCTATTTCACAAATTTTTTCTTTTGTTTTGCCTGATCTATACTGGTCCCAGGCCTGAGTTTAAAGTTACATGTACCAAAATAAGGTGTTATCAATGCACAAAACACAATATTAATACTACTAAATTTGACAATGCATATTCTTAAAGACTGTTAGGGGTATGTCATAGCTTCACCCATAGAGATAAATTAAGGCCTATCTCTAAACACAGGGCCATGTGTCCTGTGATTCTTTATCTGTCAAATCCTGTAACATCAGCCTGCGTGTCAGTCCAAGGAGAAGTGCTAACAAGGCTGCTGTTTTTACTGCCCCTGTCGGTTTATAATACATCTACTGAGCCAGAAAGGCCAATCATAGGGGAAAGGGTATGGGTCAAAACAGGTAGTAAATGGAAATGGAGGGAATCAGAGGAGATGGAAAAGCACTTATAAGTAGATTACAATTCTGTGGCAGAGTATAGTCATGTGACCTCCATGCCAGAGCCTCTGAGCTAGAGAATAACACTCTTAGGCATCCCTCTCAAATCTGATGCCACTTAACTTATGTTGAGAGAAAACTCTGGACCTCTTTTCTGTAGAGAAGGGAAGTTGCTGATATATGAGCTCTACATGAAGATTTTACCTAGATAATTTGAAGCAACAAAATGACAGACAGTGTTCCAATTGATGGTTCAGAGTAGGGGTAGTTTACTACAGTTACCATTCAATTATTGGTTTATTGTCTATAGCTACCATTCTGATCATTTTTCTGATGATTATTGCTAATGAATTATGTAGGTGGAGGATTCTGAACTGTAGAGCTTTTGCACTCTTTGTGGGCATAAAGCAAAACAATATGTTGCTAAGACATCTACCTAGGTATAATGGAGAGCAGATTTTTTACTGCCTGCCATAGCTTGATCTAGTCCTTCAAATACAGAATATGTGAATGTAATGGACTTCATTTAAGGAAATTGGAACACGACCCTTGAGGGAGATGGATTTGGTAGAGATATAATGAATTGATATTACTTATAACTCCTCTCTGGAGTTATGCAAAGTACATTTATGGAAAACCTGTGACACCCAGGCAGAGGTGTATTTGGTATAATACACCAATTGATAATCTTATGGGGCTTAACGTTATTTTTGTGTATAAGCCATTTTCCTAAATTGTACAAATGCCACTAATGTACCATGGTCATAACACATGTTGTGGGTTGATTACTATTGCCTCTGCTGTGAAAGATGTTCTGTAGGGATTTTTGATCCTGGTCTTGCGGTACTACATCAGACCAAAATATGGAATGTTCCTGGAAGTTCTTCATGTTGAAAAGAACCTGCTAGTCCAAATATAGACACTAGAGGGAGCTCTTTTCCAGGAGACTGACTACATCTAGAAACGGCCCTGAAGGGAGAGCAAAGCTTTAAATGACTGGACTAATGGAATATTTACTTTCATGGAACATTGTGTCAGTCAACAGTATAGGAAGAGGGCCTGAATACTTACACAGAAAAGACAATTGAATATTCTACTCATTATGGAAGTTGCTATTTTTTTAAAAATTTACTTAATTTTATTTATTTTATTTTTGGCTGCGTTGGGTCTTCGTTGCTGCGCGCAGGCTTTCTCTAGTTGCAGCGAGCGGGGGCTACTCTTTGTTGAGGTGTGTGGGCTTCTCATTGGGTGACTTCTCTTATTGCAGAGCATGGGCTCTAGGCGCGTGGGCTTCAGTAGTTGTGTAGTGTGGGCTCAGTAGTTGTGGCTCGTGGGCTCTAGAGCAGGCGGATTCTTAGCCACGGCACCACCAGGGAAGCCCCGGAAGTTGCTATTTTTAAAGTCCAAAGGAGTATCAGAAGCCAAGCTAAGGATGCCAGTATACAGGAATACTACCATTAGCCTAGATTGTGGTAGGACATTACTGGGCAGTGTGACCCCTATATTTGTTTTCTAATGGCCCAGGTACCACAGATAGATATAAAGGGGATTTATCTTTCCATGGTGCATTGATTGAGATTGGCCAGATAAAGGAGTAACACTGTGTTGACCTGAAGAGAGCATTTTGAATAATGATATCTGGAAGCCAATGACTGTTAAAACCTACACTGTGATATCTGGGATATAGTTAAATTCTCAAACCAGATGGAATCCACAACTTAATTGAACAGTAATCTCTGATCACTACCCTGGTCACTGAATGTGAATGTGCATGAGAAAAAGTTGGTTTTGTTGGGCAAGAAATGGAGAATGGTGCTATAATTCTAATTGACCCTTTATGCCAACCTGGGCCAGAGCATAACCAGTGTGACAGTGAAGGTCTTGGAAAGATGTTCTGATTGTCCTGGACCTCTCCCTGATTTGCTGTGTTGTTTATTTCTGTTCTTTAGATTATCAGTAAAGATTGATGCTGAATAAGGTCTTGGATTTGTTTGAGTCTGACTTGACAGTCCAGTCTTTTGGTTTAACTCAATTTCTCATTTATTTTGTACCACATTGTATATGTAGGGTTGTAGAGAAAATAGGCTTATGTTTCTACATAATTAGGGCTTTCTGAGCAAATTTTGCAGAAAGTTGGGACCTCGGCTAAAAGACAAGCATTAGAATTTAATGTATGCTGGAGTAGACAGAGCGGACTGCAGAGAGATTTACTTCTCTGGAGGTCTGTGTTTACATTTCAGGTGTGGGGGTTGAGACCAGGACCTTAAGAGACATCTCCTGGGTTGTAAAGCTGCAGACACTAGTTTATTCCTCCCCAGAGAGACTTTTTTTACGTTCCAAAATGAAGACACAAGTCTTTCCCTTTACTTTTCCAAAGAAGCTCTCAGAAGGAGAAGGAAAACAACTGTCTCTTTCTTCCTAAGTAAATATACAGATTTATACCTTACCTACAGAAGATGGAATTACTTGAAAAATTCCATCTCATTCTCATCACTTTGCTCCTGGGATAAGATCTGGGGCCCAGAAGAGCCAGAATGGTATTACCTACTTACCATATGTAAGTAGTAATAGTAATCTGTTCTGCTCCAAGAGACTCATTTTGGCACTCGGCATTAGTAATAAATATAGGTATTAAGATTTTAACAATGTATGATACAGTCTCAGAATAACCATGCTAATACCACCACCATTAATGTGATTGTTGAGAACAGTTAAAAATAATTTTTTACACGTCGTTTCCTGCATTTCACTTCCCACTTCTTATGAGTTGTATTTTCATTATCAGTTAGTTCAAACTGCTTTCCAGTTTTCACTGAAATTCCTTCTCTAATCCATTGGTTATTTAGAAATGTGTTATTTAGTTTCAAGTATTGCTTAGTTTCCAAACATGATGGCTTCCTATTTGTCTTTATATTATTGATTTCTGACTCAATCACATTTTGGTCAGAGATAACATACTCAGGATTATATCAATTTTTTAAAAATTTAAGGGGATGCTTTATAACCTAGCATATAGTGTAATCAATAAGTTATTTCTTAATTTTTCCTCTTATTTCATCCATTTGATATTATCTATTTTTCATGATTTATTGTGTTTTCCTTTATTTTCTGCCTTTTGCTATGTGTGATATTTTAATGTTCTCTGTTGCTCTGGGAGGGATTCATTCCACTAGTAATTAGCTTTAATCTTTTCAAAGTTATATTTTTCAACTTAAAAATTTTAAAGTATTAATATCAAAAATGCAATATCATCTTTATAATACTTCCTAATCAATATAAGGAATTTAAGGGGCTAGCCCATAGGCAGGACAGAAATATAGTCCTGCCGCATAGCACAGGGAGATCAGCTTGGTGCTTTGTGACCACATAGAGGGGTGGGATAGGGAGGGTGGGAGGGAGACGCAAGAGGGAGGAGATATGGGGATATATGTATATGTATAGCTGATGCACTTTGTTATAAAGCAGAAACTAACACACCATTGTAAAGCAATTATACTCCAATAAAGATGTTAAAAAAAAAAAAGGAAAAGATACATAGTCCTATTTGGGATCCTTATATCCCAGTGATACAAAGGATTGACCTTTGATTCAAAATGACTTGCTGTATTTTTTCAGAAGTGTGCTTAACATGTTGGGCCTCATATGTGCTAGTTTGTAAGCTGATAATAAAGACAAATGGAAGCATTTTCAGTGCAAGATGCTCTGGTATCCTGACAGTTAATTTATATATTATACAGGACAGCATGGTGCGGTACATTTAGGAATGTTACAGCCAAATAAAGACATCTTTACCCCTCTTCTTTTTTCCTCTCCATAGACACATATATCAGGGACCCAGGTCAAATTTCTAGAACAATTGTTTTCAGCCTCAGCTGCACATCAGAGTCACCTGTTGGGCTTTTAGAAATCCCTTTGCCCAAGCTTCACCCCAGAGGAATTAAATCAGAATATCTAGAGATGACACCGAGGCTCGCGGGTTCTAGAGTGCAGGCTCAGTAGTTGTGGTGCACGGGCTTAGATGCTCCACGGCATGTGGGATCTTCCTGGACCAGGGTTTGAACCTGTGTCCCCTGTATTGGCAGGTGGATTCTTAACCACTGCACCACCAGGCAAGTTGCAGAAATTGCTTCTTTAATCAGGGGGCAAGATTGAAGATGGGACACAGAAACAGTTATAATTCAGTGAGTGGTTAGTGACCAGAACATTGAAAGGACGAGAAACGGTGCCATAGGAGGACTATTTAAAGGAGCTATATATTTAGCCTGAAGTGAAGGCAGCAGGTTACTGGGTCAAGGAAAATGGGGATTTTTACATCAATCCACAGTATTTGAAAGGCTGCTGGTACTTATGTGACTTCAGAGAACAATTCTAAGAGGAAGTGGAAGTTATGTAATGAAACAAGTCTTGATTTGGTATCAGAACTTTCCTACATTTGGAGCTCTCAAATAGTTTCATAGGAGGTTGCCACAGGCCCTTGTGTGGATTTCTTCAAGCTTCTACTGCATGCCCTTGCCCTTTCCAATATAATACTGCTCCTTCATGCTGAAACAGAAGTCATCTGGGGTTGTAGAATGGGGCTAGCTAAGGTTGCTTTGGGGAGGAAATTCCATCCTACTCTAATGGCTTCTGGCTCCACTCTTGAAGGGTGGAGGTTTGCCGCCATTGGATAACTTCAGAACAATATGCCACTGGCTCTGAGGGCAGTTCTGTAGAGAGAATTTTGGAAATGGATTGATTAAGGGCAAATATGTACTACTGGAATAAGCATACGTCGTGTGCAAAGGTGACCACTTTGAAGGTACAGCCCTCATTTGACTACGTAAAAATCAGTCTCATTACTTTATTCTTAGTTTTCATTAAAATCTGATGCTTACACAGAGCACAGTGATGAGAAATTTAAACTCAGTTATGGCATTCAGATTCCATTTGCTAGGTAAAAATTTTGTTACATGCTTATTTTGCCATTACATGTTGGTCTCTTACTGTTTTTTTCTTGATTTGGAAGCACATCTTCCTTCCCTACTGTTACTCTGCATCTTGTGTATAGTGAAATTCTTTTTTTTTTTTTAATTGAAGGTGATCTATGTGTGTCTGGAAAAGGTAACACGGTGTTAGGGAAGAAAATTGTCCCTGAAACTTTGTTTTCATTACTTAGCAGGTTTTACAGTTAATGACAGAAGTTTCTCTTGTGGCCTCTCCTCCCAAAGACTGTGCTTATTTTTCTCCAGTAGTTTCATGTGACCTTGTTAAAAGCTTCATGTAATTCCCAAATAAATTACATTTACTGGTTTACTTCTATCTAGTATTTTATTGACATTTCCAGATAAGTTTAATAGGATGGAGAGAAACAGTGTTCTCTTTATAGACTCAGTGGGTGATTTGACCTTAGCAGGTTAACCTTATCCTGATGTTGAAGGAAGCTATTCTTAATTAGACTCTATCAGTTTCTCCATTATCACCAAGAGAGCCACTGGTCTGTAATTCTATAAATCTTAATTTGATTGTTTTTCTTTCTTACAGAAGAGCTACCATATTAGAAAAATTGCAATATTTGGAAACAGTTGCTGGTTTTCTGAATACATTGCATATCCTCATCTGTAGCTGAGCCATTTCACACTTTATTTCCTTCAGAAACTCTCAGTTGAATACCATCTGGTCATGGTAATTTATTACTGTGGAATTTCTCAAGTTGCTCTATTATTTCCTCCTAGGAGATTGCTCTCTGCTACTGCCCCACTGATTTTCTCAGAAAGTGCCCTTGGAATAGTCGTTTCCCCACTATCCTGTACAGCAAAGGTCAATGCCAAATAAAACTGAATTAAACTTCTCTGCTGCTTCTCATCCTTTTATTTGTCCTCATTTCAAGTCCTCACTGATGGGGAGAAACTCAGCAGTTAGTCCAACCACTCATGTTGTCTGCTTAGTCCTCATGGTACCTTTTGTCCTTTTAATTTTCAAATTCTTTTTTTTCCCTGACAGTGTATTTTTGGTATTTAAATCAGAAAAAAAAGGCAAGTGTTAAAAAGGATATTCTAGATACTTTCAATGTATTCATAAGTGACTCTGGAATTGTTTCCAGTTTTTTTTTTTCTTTTTCCAAACTATCCACAGATTTCTCTTTTGACCTGTCGAATAATGAGCACTCTGTATATGTCTCTCATTGCCACTGTCCTTTTCTGTCTTCCAAGCAGCCTGGATAGTTTTTAAACTCCCTTACTTGCCTCTCGGAGGGATGCCAACCATTTTTTTCCTTCAAATTTTTAACATATACTTTTTAAAGTTTCACCCTTTGGGTTGACATTAAGAGATGCCCATACTAATTAGAAAACAGCTTTAATTGTGCCGACATCCCAATTGCTGAGTTCCACTCCTATGCATACTCACCTGCGGTAATTCCTATATGTTATATTAATCTGTTTCTTCTCTTATAACTGCCCAAATAAGCCAAGGTACGGCACATTAATTATTGCTTCCCCACCTTGCACTCTTCTGTCATTCATTTGGATAATAACGGACATAATTAAAATCATTCATTGCAATAGCCTTCCTAGAAAAGATTGCTGAACAGTAAAGGTTAAAAGCAATTTGCATTATTCTTTCATATTCTATGGTTAACATAACTTTTTTTTTACACCTGAACTTTGTTCAAATAATTATTTTGTTTATAAAAGGTTACTTAATGTGCATTCAAGTGTAAATTGCTACTAGAAATATATTTTTACCTTTATACAAAGTACTGTAGCACAGAATTTTTAAACTCAGGTGTTGAAACATCAAAAGTTGAAACTTTTAACATCTCCCAAGTGTGTTGTAAATATTTACCATTTTAAATTGAAGGAAAAATAATCAAGTCTTAAATATCAAATTCTGAGTATGTGCAATATAATCTTTCCTTAAGGTTCAAATACAAATACTACCAGTTCCACAGCTACCCATCTCTGAATAGAGTGCCTGTAGTCAGTCTGTAAAGTGAAGTAACAGATTATAACAGCAGAGGAAATAAATGCTGATTTTGTTCATTTTATGGCTAGCACATCTTTTCCTTTGCCAGGTAAGGCAGGCTGTTCCAAAAATAAGTTAGGCATATAACTATTTGGTGCTAGTATGTATATGTTCTTTGAATTTTTGAATTCATTAAGATTCTGTCCATCCCAAGCTACTTTGTATGTATATGTATATGTATGTATGTGTGTGTGTGTGTATGTATATATATATATATATAGCCTTCCAAGAAATATCTACCATGTTATAATTCTAAAACCTGTCTTTCTACCTTCATCCCTACCAATTCCCTTTATCCTTTAACATATACAAAATGTAATATTCACAAATAAATAAGATCTTATTTTAGTGCCTGCTATTATAAAAGTTATCCCTCTGTAGTAAGTTACCTTTATGGCTGTGTCAGGCAGTTTACACTAAAACAACTTTCATGATAATATGTAACAATTCACTGAAAATTCCTTCTGGAAAGGTAAGTCTGAGTCTTTTTCTGTTTATCCATTTAGTAGTAAGACTATTTAATAACTATATTGCCCAAGCAGATATTTGTGTTTAGAAAATACCAGTATCATTCTATATTTGCCATGGTTGGAAAGTGGGATTTTCCTGTCATAGCTGAAGTCCCAACATTTACGTATTAAAACTACTTGGAACAAGAATATGTTATAAAGTTTGTAGGGGTTGTCTTCTGACAAAATCTCTTTCAGAAAGTTAATATTGTATTGGTTGATGTCTCAAACATATGTAGGTAAATATGTAGAAATATTCATAAGGCACAGTTTAAAGTTACATAAAAACCAGGTGAGGTAGGCATCTCACAGTGCAAGACCTAAGGTATGGACAATAATCAGGGCTCTCTGAAGTCGCCTGTACTTCTTTTTTTTTTTTTTTTTTTTTTTTTTTTTGGGTGGAGCCCTGGCTCAGGAGTTGTGTCTCATGGGCTCCAGAGCACAAGCTCAGCAGCTGTGGTGCACAGGTCTAGCTGCTCCGTGGCATGTGGAATCTTCCCGGACCTGGACTCGAACACGTGTCCCCTGCATTGGCAGACGGGTTCTCAACGAGTGCGCCACCAGGGAAGTCCCTGTACTTCTTTTTCTAGAAAGTTATTCTTTCACTGGAAAAGTCTTAGGATAGACTTTCGTATGAATTTGATTCAACTTCACTCAAGCAAGCAAAATTTAGTTCAAGTTTTGGGTAGTTTCAGTACTGATATTTTCCTCTTCCTTTATTCACTGGTCTTTTCAGTGGAGTTTGGAATGGAGAGGGTGCATGTGTTAATAAGCAGGGTTCTCCAGAAAAACAGAACCAACATGATACAAAAGAAGTGTATTATGAGGAGCTGGCTCACATGATTATGGAGGCTAAGAAGTCCCACAATCTGCTGTCTGTAAATTGGAGACCCAGGAAAGCCAGTAGTGTATTTCAGTCCAAGTTCAAAGGCTTCAGAACTAGGGTAGCCAATGACGTACATCCCAGTCCAAAAGCAGGAGAAGATGAGGTGAGATGTCACAGTTCAAGCAATGAGGCAAGAAAAAAGGGGTGAGTTCCTCTTTCCTCTGCCCTTTGTTCTGTTTAGGCCCTTAACAGACTAAGTAATGCCCACCTACATTGGAGAGGGCAATTTACTTTACTGAGACCACTGATTGAAATACCAGTGTCATCCACAAACACTCTTACAGACACACTCAGAAACAGTGTTTCATCTGGGCATCCCATGGCCCACTCAGGTTAACACATAAAATTAACCATCACAGGAAGAAAAGGAAAGAATTGGATGCCAGTGCTTATGTAACCATCTTGCCCAGAAGTATAAATGAAGGATTTAAAAATGAAGATGACGAGATCAGATTTTCATTTTGGACAGCTCCCTGACTGTAGTGCCCATTAAAGTTTGATATTCCTCAAAGCTCTTGCCTGTATTTTATCTTCTCACTTTACAAGTTCTCCTTGAGTGTTCATCTTGTGGCTTCTATTTCTATATCAGTATCCCCAGCTCAGACTTCCATGCTGGGCTCTAACCCCATATACCTAATTGCCAATTAAACATCTCTTCTTGGGTGATTCCCTGAAACGTCAAACACATGTCTAAAATTGAATTTGCCCTTTATTTCCTTCCCAAACTTTCTTGTGTTCTGTTCTATATCTGAAGTAAATGGTGTTTGGTGCCACCATCTCTTAATTTGACCAAATCAGAAACCTGCAAATCATCCTTGCCTTTTCTTTTTCTTGTATTCACGATACCCAATTTATCAGCAAGTACTATATATCCTACCTACTGTATGTTGCTCTCAAATCTGTTCTCTTCCTTCCATACCTATTGCTTTCATCTGTTATATCCTGTCTCACTAATTATTGCAGCAATCGCTTTATTTGCCTCCTTACCATCAGTCTTGTTTCCTGCCAAGGAATTCAACTGAAACTAGAGTGATCTTTCTAAAGAAAGATCACTAATTGGATCTAATTGGATCACTAAAGATCTAATTGGATCATGTCATCCTCTGCTTAGAATTTCTCCGTGACCTTGCATTCAAGTACAAACTCTTTAAAATGAAACACAAGGCCCTATAGGATTTGGCTTTTTTTTTTTTTTTTTTTTTAATTTATCTACTTATTTTTGGCTGTGTTGGGTCTTTGTTGCTGCGCGTGGGCTTCTCTCTAGTTGTGGCGAGTGGGGGCTAGCCTTCGTTGTGGTGCACGGTCTTCTCATTGCGGTGGCTTCTCTTGTTGCGGAGCACGGGCTGTAGGCACGCGGGCTTCAGTAGTTGTGGCTTGCAGGCTCTAGAGCGCAGGCTCAGTAGTTGTGGCGCGCGAGCTTAGCTGCTCCATGACATGTGGGATATTCCCGGACCAGGGCTCTAACCCGTGTCCCCTGCCTTGGTAGGCGGATACTTAACCACTGCGCCACCAGGGAAGCTCCCTTGTCTACTGTTTTTTTTTTTTTTTTTTTTTTTTTTTTTTTTTTTTTTTTT
>NW_006789313.1:2011007-2013777 GCF_000442215.2 Lipotes vexillifer
CGCCGGTCGGCACCGATCCTCTGTGCGGGAATCTCCCCGCTCTGCCCTCCGCACCCCTGTTGCTGTGCTGTCCTCCGCGGCTCCGAAGCTCCCCGCTCCGCCTCCCGCAGTCTCTGCCCGAGAAGGGGCTCCTAGTGTGTGGAGACCTTTCCTCCTTCACAGCTCCCTCCCACTGGTGCAGGTGCCGTCCCTATTCTTTTGTCTCTGTTGTTTCTTTTTTCTTTTTCCCTACCCAGGTACGTGGGGAGTTTCTTGCCTTTTGGGAGGTCTGAGGTCTTCTGCCAGCGTTCAGTAGGTGTTGTGTAGGAGTTGTTCCACATGTAGATGTATTTCTGGTGTATTTGTGGGGAGGAAGGTGATCTCCGCGTCTTACTCCTCCGCCATCTTTCCACCGCCCTGTATAGCCTTGTCTACTGTTTTTAACCTCAACTTTCACCCCTCTAAACGCTCCCTACTCATATCAAGCTTCTTTCACTTTCCAGTCCTCATTATGTTGAAAACTAATATGAAAAATTAGGAAGATATTTCTATAATAAATATTTCAAATCCCCCTTTTAAAAATTTCTTTGACTCGCATATCTTCCACTTTTTATTCATTTTTTTCATATTAAAACTGTGTAGTATTTCAAAGGTAGAAGGACCATTTGAGCTATCATCAGCAAGTATTGATTATCATTAACTGCATAATTATATTTAATATGATTTATTGGTCATTCACTTCATGGGTGCCATGGATCTCAAAAGTGAATCCATGAAGTGTGTGTCTCCTTCATGTTACATACATTGAAGTACAATACCAGTTCATAGATTTCAGAAAGAAGTTACATGTTGCGATGAGTCCTAACTCAACCTCTAAGGTAGCTAAGCTTTTAGTGATCTAATTGTAGAAATGGAAAATCTGGAAATTCAAATAAGATCCTTCCCCCAATAGTCAACTTTCAAAACATGTGAGCTAATTTTTACCTTAGAGATCACATAATCAGTCTTTTTTATTTGTTCTTTTGACACAAATATAGTGGTTATATTTATAAAGTGCTCAATTGTAGAATAATGGTGTGCTCAGTTGAAGTCTGGAAACAAAAAGGTTATATTTGCCAATAAAAACATTAGAGCTTTTTAAATGAAATTCACTTGTTTTGATGGCCAGTGAGCCTGGTAAAAATAGGAAGAGATTATTGGGGGCGGGGAGGCCTTGTGTTTAACTTTTGAAGATACACAGAATGCTCCATTCCTGTCTGCACTGAAATTTATCAAGATTTATAGGCAGACTAGAAATTGCTTCTCAGAGTGATTATACCTTTACGAATATCACCTACTGATTTTACAGTTAAAGTCTAGGCTACAGAAGTTGAGAACACAATTCATTTTACTTGGCTCTGTTAAAAGTAGCATTATCAAACATTTCGTGATGTTTCTCTCATATCATATTTTGGGCTGTCGTGAAGAAATAAACCTCCACTTGCTTTCATGATAGTAGACAATAAATTGACTGATATAATTCAGTTGAGAAGTTGAAAAATGCATTGAAAATAATGGGGCATAACATTGTAGGGTTAACATTTATTCATAGATGATACAATTAAATAGGACAGGCATTAACTTCAAGGTCAGTCAGTAAAGTAATAAAATTGAATATTTTAATTGAATTGTAATTGCTTCCCATTGATACATGCAAGTAAAGTAAAATAGATGTCAGCTCTGCAAATTATGGTTCTTCCTCCTAATTAATTTCTTAATTCTGCATGGAGTTATCCAGTGCCTAGGTCTTGTCGTGGGTTTATTCATCCACCCAGCTTCCATCAAGGAATGTCTATAAGTCATGATTAAATGATTAGGTGTCAGGATTTATAGTAAATTTTTCTGCACTTTGAAGAAAATTTTGTTAGTAACTTAAAGTAGCTTATCTAGGTATTTGAATTAAATATACTTTAAATATACTTTATATTTATATAAACATTATTAAATGTTACCATCTCAATGATTATAAAGGTTTTCATAAGGGAGCTAGACACATTGAGACTCATATTCCACACCTGACTGATTCAGGAGGTAAACTGAACAGACTGTTAGGGTTTTGGTGAAGCACAGTTTATGTCCGTTCATGACCCAGGCTTCACTATAGAAGAGACACGTAAATTGAATGAATCTAAAAAAGAAACATCTTTTTCAAGGACTAGGATACATTGAAGCTTTTAGATAAAGTTGAATTGCATGGAAAAAGCCCATGAACCATTGTGGCTTTTTCATAGGCTTTTCACAGCCCCTCAAAAGGTTTTTACAGAATATAGTTTTATATAAAATAAAATGGGAATGAAGACATTACAAAGATTAGGATAGAGATTTTCAAATTGTATTGAAATTGTATTGGGTCTAGATACTAGCATTTATTCAAAGAAAGAGAAGATTATGCCTTTGGACTGGCTGCATTTACCAGTTAAATAGCTACTGTTTAAAAATTGAAAATAAAATGAATATGTAAGATGGATTTTAAAATTACTGAGGTGTGTTATATATTCATGTACTCTAAAGTAGTTCCATATAGTAGAATCATTTGAGAGCAAATATATTGGTATATTAGCATCTTTCTTTAGTTGAGTTTAAAAATATAATTGGGGCTTCCCTGGTGGCGCAGTGGTTGAGAGTCCGCCTGCCGATGCAGGGAACACGGGTTCGTGCCCCGGTCTGGGAAGATCCCACATGACGCGGAGCGGCTGGGCCCGTGAGCCATGGCTGCTGGGCCTGCGCGTCCGGAGCCTGTGCTCCGCAAGGG
>NW_006789313.1:2013854-2016779 GCF_000442215.2 Lipotes vexillifer
ATATATATATATATATATATATATATATATATATATATAATTGGATACTTGTTGATAAAACAAGTAAATTAAACTGAGAAGTTATTTATCTTGTCTAAGCTTTGTGTTAAATTTTAACACAAACATTGACTTTATTATGTAAACTATTTCTCTCTAAAGCACTTAAAGCATAAATCCAATGATAAATATATTTTATTGATACTAATCTGACCCTGACTTTCCATTCTCAATTATGAAGGATCTGCAGTGTCAGAATTCTCTGTGCATATCATCTAGTTAGAAAATACCAAAACCAAAATACATGAGGTAAAGATTAACATCTTTGGGCTTCATAATTATAGATAAGCTAACAGGTTGTTTTTTGTTTTTTTTTTTTATGTTAAACTGATCTGTTTCTCCAGATGCTTGTTTTAAAATTATCTGAATAACTGTTTTATTCCATTTAGAGAAATTAAATATCAT
This sequence comes from Lipotes vexillifer, assembly GCF_000442215.2. Classification (NCBI taxonomy): domain Eukaryota; kingdom Metazoa; phylum Chordata; class Mammalia; order Artiodactyla; family Lipotidae; genus Lipotes; species Lipotes vexillifer. Next base: position 2,014,317 of record NW_006789313.1, read on the forward strand.
ACAGATTTACATACAATGCTAAGATGTTTCTAAATGAAGCAGCTTGTGAAAAAATGTGTAAGTGTAATAAAATTAAATATTCAATCATCCATTATATTTATAAAAATAAGTTACAAAGAGTTTTCATTTGCATATAGTCTAATATTTATGGAAACATCAGTGTTTTAGGCAGTACAAAATTTCTTGAGAAAAGTTCCATATCTGAGTGTATTCTAGGGTAGGATGAATAATCTTCCTACCGCATCGCTGACTAATATCATCCCACGTGTAATAGTATACCAATTTAGAAGAGATCTCGGAGATCAGGGTGGCTTCAGGCCATTGATTTCTCAAGGACAGGAGCTTGAATTGCTAGGAGTCTCTGGATCTTATCCAAGGAAATATTTTATAAAAACAATTTGAAACGCACGTCTTATGGGCAGTGATCGTGAGCTCCCCAATGACTTGTCACTTTCTAATGAACAGAAAAATGGAAGCAAAGACAGATTGCACTTGCACAGGGTAACCAGCATCAGGAGAAAGTCATTACCAACTACAGTAGAATATGTTAGCCTGACCCAAATATGTATTATATACAGTGTTGATTTACAGTAGAAAGATTCATTCAGAACAATATGTACGTTATTGTATGGAATCTAGACAAGCAGTTTCATTATTAAAACTTAGACATTTTTTGGAAAAGAATTATAGTCTATTTAAATAGTATCATCTCATGAGATAAGAACTCCTAAATCATTGTTTATGCGAAGATGCCTACCAAAATCACCAGACATAACCTCTGATAAATTTACAATGTGTCAAAATTGTTTATTTCTCAGTTCCCGCATTTCCTTGGTTTTACACGTCCATTGGAATCATCTATTGATGGGTGTATGTGAAATATCCTTACTGATTGGGCTGCTCTGTGTGAAAGATCTAAATTGTCAGACCATGACTCGTAACAGCATCTCATCCTCACCAAACATGGTGCAGACCCTATTACCAAACTATAATGACTCATACGTGCAGCTTATTTCATTAACTCTGAGAAAAAATGTAACTCTTTTATTTTAGCTATTTTGTAGTTTTACAATAATCTCCTAGTGAAATGATCTATAATGTGTTTCGAAAAATATTTGAAAATCTTCCTTAAAGTTTTAAATTTCTATTTATTCTAATTGTTTCAGCTCCATAGAATTTTCAGTGCTTATCCTAGGAATAAATAAATTGAAAATATTTCTATGAATACACAAAAATCTTGAAATAATTTTACCAGGGTGTACTTCTGTGATGAATACAGATTCATGTGGAAAAAATGTGCCCTACGTGACTTATGTTTACATATTTTACTGACTGTCTTATCCAAAGGCAAGCCAAATTACTTTACTGCTACATCATGGAATGCAGCCATCTTTGAAATGAGATATTACAGCTATTTCTCTACTTTAACAGTTCAGAACTGGGGCATGATGATTTTGCAATGAATTAAAAGGCTGTAAGGAAAATGGGAAGATTGTTGGCTTGATCTTTCATTGCCCACCTGTATAAAATCACATGCTCTTAAATTCCTTTTCATGCCTTTTAGATAGGCATTTATTTACTCCCAAACCCTTATAGAGAACACAAAACATAAATTCTTAGGTTCAATCATGAGAGACTTTTTAAATGATCTTAATGATGTGTAGCCTGGTGCTAAGTGCTAAGGTGATATGTATGTGCTATGTGACCAGTATATATGAGAATCAAGGAATTGGAAGGGCGGTTAAAAAATGACTTCCTGCCATGCTGGCCTTGTACATTCTTGCTTTGAGTTTTCCAAATTTCCACCCCAAACCATGGCGGTAATAGATGAATATATGAAGGAAAATTATGAAAGAGCTATGCTGGAAAGCATTATAAACATCTCTGTGAATTAAGAATGAATAGACATACAAAATAATTCAGAAATGAAGCTGTGGGGCTGTAATACGGAGGGTCAGGAAATAAGCAAAAGCAATTGGGAGATCACAGTCCTGTGGGGAAACAGACTGAAAGTGCCCCCTCTGAGGGAGAACCTCAAAGAGATAAAAATAAAACATCCACTAAAGAAAAAGCAGTCAGTTAGAAAAATAAATCACTCAAAATGAAATAGCAACAGTATGATGTGAAAAGTAAACAATCAGAAATTTGGAGTGAAACAGAGTCATTTAAAAAACAAAATAGTGGGCAGAATAAACTCTAGATGAACCAAGTCAAAGACAGAATGAGTGAAGCAGAAAAAAATAATTCACCCAGAAGACAACATTAAAAGAGCAACTTAAAAATTTGGAGGATAGGGCTTCCCTGGTGGCTTAGTGGTTGAGAGTCCACCTCCCGATGCAGGGGACACGGGTTCGTGCCCCGGTCCGGGAAGATCCCACATGCCGTGGAGCGGCTAGGCCCGTGAGCCATGGCCGCTGAGCCTGCACGTCCGGAGCCTGTGCTCCGCAAGGGGAGAGGCCACAG
>NW_006789313.1:2018109-2035671 GCF_000442215.2 Lipotes vexillifer
AAAAAAAAAAAAAAAAAAAAAAAAAAAAAAAAAAAAAAAAAATATATATATATATATATATATATATATATATATATATATATATATGGAGAATAGATAGATAGGAAAATAGCAATATTTGTGTAATAGATGTTTCAGAAAAAAATAGAAGGCAGAAAAACAGTATTTACAGATATAATGGCTGAAAACTTTTTAGGTTCGAAGAAAGATGAGTTTTGGAATTGAAAGTGCATATTAGGTTCAGTGCAGTGTAAATAAAAATAGATACCTTGTGTTAAAATTATAGAATGTCATAGGTAAACTGAAAATTGTACTGTCTAGCACAGAGAAAATGAAGATTCCTTATATGGGAACCACTGTTTGACAGCGTAAATCTCATTAAAAACAACTAAATCCTAAAGAAGTAATAATATATTACAACTAAACTGTTACGTGGTGGAGATAGAAAAATAGGACATTATCAGACAGGTAAAAACTAGGAGAGTTTACCACTCACAAATCTTCAGTGAAAAAATAAAGAATGGACTTAAGTCAGAAATAAATTGAATTCCAGGAGAAATGAATGACAAACAATGGTGAACACAGACACTGTAAAATGTGTTCATAAGCTTACATTTTCTTGCCCAAAATGATAGAACTAAAATTTAACACAGTGATAACAACTTAAATGGTAAAACTTATTTAGTGTCTAGTTAAAAACATGCTAACTTGTTTTGGTCAAAAAGTTGCTAAATGGAATTCCCTGGCGGTCCAGTGGTCAGGCCACTGGGCTTTCACTGCTGAGGGTGTGGGTTCAATCCCTGGTGGGGCAACGAAGATCTTGTAAGCCGCGTGGCGTGGCTGAAAAAAAAAGAAAGATGCTAAACATAAATTCTTAGATTAAAAAAATTTAAAAATAAATTCTTAGATTTATATTATAAGGTTCATAAATTCGTAGATATTTAATACTTTAGACTTAAATACTGTGGTTTTGAATGAATGTTAAAAATTACAAGTGATTACTGGAAGAGTAGAAATTCAGTCTACAGCTTTCTTTTTTTTATTTTTCAGATTAACATGCATTTATTCACTAAATATTTCTTGAAAGCTTATACTTGAAAGTGTTCCAGGCACTGTACTAAGATGACACCGATGAAAAGGATCACATTTAAAAAAAAATTTTTATTGGAGTATAGTTGCTTTACAATGTTGTATTAGTTTCTGCTGTACAGCAAAGTGAATCAGCTATACGTATACATATATCCCCTCTTTTTTGGATTTCCTTCTCCTTTAGGTCACCACAGAGCACTGAGTAGAGTTCCCTGTGCTGTACAGTAGGTTCTCATTAGTTATCTATTTTATACATAGTATCAATAGTGTATATATATTGGGAGATTGGGATTGACTTATATAGTCTACAGCTTTCTAATCAGCAGAGAAAACAGACAAAATATTCTTTTTGATCCAGTATGAGGCAGAAAGTGGCAAAGGTAAATATATATATATAAAGTTTAATGTAACAAAAAGTGTACAATAAGGTGATGAAAAAAATTGTAAAATATAAAAAATTTAAAATCAGTTCTTTGAATTTGTATTTATAAGATAGGATAAAAAATTTCAAAACCCAGTTATATGTATATCAAAAAAACGTTAACAAAAGAAAGCTTGTGTTGTAATGTTGATAAATAGAATATATGATAAAAGTCATATGTGGAGATGAAAAGCTCACTACTTTTTGATAAAGGAATAATCCTCCCAGGAAGTTTTAGAAATTATGAATTTGTGTCCATAACAACACACCTCTCAAATGTATAAAACAAAACTTTCAATTATAAGAAATTATTAAAACCAAAATCATAATGGGAGGTTTTAACCACCCCTTTATTTGAAACTGATGGTTCATGGAAACCAAATATTAGTAAGGTCATAGAAATATGAACAGCAGAATTAACAAGATCATGATTTTTTATGTTTAGATATAAAATCTTACTTTGTTTTCAGCAAATCCACTTTCCAAGCACAAATGGGGCATTTATAAAATTTAATCATTTATAAGTCACAAACGAGCTTCACCAAATTTTGAAGAATTATCATATAAAGACTACAGTCTTGACCATATGCAATTAAGTTAGAAGACAACAAAAAGTAGTGAAAGTAAACAAACATGTTTTGACACTTACAGGAGTGTCAAAAATGGATGGACCAGAGCCATAGTAATTACTATAAGTAAATCTCATTAACAATGTGAATTGAAAAAAAACAAGTAATCATTCATGTTAAAATTTGATATACATGAACAATAACAAATATTGTTTTGGATATGTACATTTGTAGTAAAATTATAAAAGCATAGTTGGGAACTAACATACCAATTTCAAAAGACTGGAGGCTAGGGAAAATAGATTGATTAAGGGTAGATATACTGTGAGATTCTATTATGTTGGTGGTGTTTAAAGAAAAGTTATGGAGGAAATAGGGCAAGATGTTAATGCTTATTAAATCTGGGTGGTGATTACATAGATGCTTGTCTCAAATATTTTATTTACCTACTCATTTTAAACATTGAGTTGCAAAGGTTGCAAGGGTTGACAGGAATAAAGGAACTGGACAAAGTCAACAATTAGTTCATCAAGTGTTTACCCAGCCAATTGAAATTTTGATTTTAATGAATGCATCTTGAGAATAAGATTGCTGTGAAAGTAGTCAAATAATCCATCTAGTGCTAGTAGTCGGGGTTGTTTCCTTTGGGATTAATGTAATTTAATATCAGTAGGAGAAGAATCCTTAATCTTTATCTGACTTCCCTTTTATTATTCTGTATGTGATTATAAGAAATACCATGTTACAAAGAAGGCATTTGACTAGAAAAAGAAAATTATTACTCAGTTTGTATAATTAATAAGCTGATTAGTTTAAACCAATAATCAATAAAAATAGCCTATTTAAATGAACCTAAGCCTAATACATGTATTATGGATGTAAATATCTAAAATGAATTCATTCCTTTCATAGCTGACTTGTGGCATGTGATTTTTTTCCTGGCAGGTTAGTTTTGGAATGTGGGAAGAGCTCCTGTTGTCCACAGTAGTCTACCTATACCCCATCACCCACATAAACTCTGCTATTATATCAGTTGAACATCTTTATCAGAGATTATGCAAATGCTATTGGTACTATGATGATTTTTCAGAGTGTTTCTGTTTTTTCTTGGAAAACGCTGTCACACAAGTGAAATGAGCTGTCATTTAATTTGGTAATACAGTTATTTGTGTCCATATGCTACTAAGTGAATTAATTATATAGGCATACAGTTTACGACTCTTTTATTTTCTACTTTTATTCTCCAAATAAGAAGTTTGAAACAGATAAAATAGAAATGTCAGAAAATTCTTGCTGTTGTCCATGAGTAAAAAATAATAATAATAATTAAAATACCAAGGATTTAAATTTCATATCTTTGAAATGACACTTTTTTTTTCCATCCTAATTACAATTCCTCAAAAATGAAAAAGGGATTGAAACAATGCGTCTGGTAGTTGATGAAGTGCAACTGAAATGAATTGGAATTAAACTTATTTTTCAGGAGCAAGAAAACCAGTTACCCAAGGGCAATAGAAAAGTAAATACTAGTAAGGTACATTTTGCCTTAAAATACACATACACTAGTTTCCTAGGCAAGGAGGAGCCAAGGGAAGGGAAACGTGTCTTTAAACCTCCATTTTAATTGTTATCTAAAAAAAATTTAACCTTTCTTGGCAGGTTTAGATCCAGATAAGCATCTTGGAAAAACCCTGGACCAAATGGAGCCTTATCTCTTAGAGGTAAGAATTTATACTATTTCTCAAAATATAGGCATCTAAAGCAGGAAAATAAATAATGCCTTGATATAATGATTATACAATCAATTTTTAGAAAAACTCAGATACATTGATGATACAGTTTTATGGAAAAATTAAACCTCTAGTGGATATGAAAGTATGTTTTAAATTAATTACAAAAGTTATATCAGCTCGTTGAGCTCACTGAAAGAGTAAGCTATACCTAAAAGGAAATTGTTCTGTCAAGAAGTTTACTTTTGGGCTTCCCTGGTGGCGCACTGGTTGAGAGTCCACCTGCTGATGCAGGGGACACGGGTTCGTGCCCCGGTCTGGGAAGATCCCACATGCCGCAGAGCGGCTAGGCCCGTGAGCCATGGCCGCTGAGCCTGCGCATCCAGAGCCTGTGCTCCGCAACGGGAGAGGCCACAACAGTGAGAGGCCCGCGTACCGCCAAAAAAAAAAAAAAAAGAAGTTTACTTTTATTAAAATTGACATTGTTAAGTACTATACAGTACCTGATAGTCTCCATCAGTACCTAATCAGGTGCATTTCCATCAGAAATGTGAGTGGAAACTTCCTTTAGAGATTATCTAATCTAACCTCTTCTTTTTTACCAATTAGGAAATTAATTTGCAGAGTAGTAAATAAATTATCCCAACGCTTCAAATTACAATTATTTAACCCTTATCATTGTCAAATCCTGAATGTGTTCTAAATATTAAAGAAAGGTTTTGTTATTTTTACTCTTTTCTATTAATTGTATTATATTTTATTAGAATTGGGGTCAAATGTTATGATTAGTGTGACAATGCTAAGTTAGCTAGAATAGTGTAATTATTAGAATTTTTTTTTATTTTACAATCATGGTAGAAAAAAGAAAATCACCCTACTTCTGTGACAGAAGTGAACTCCTCTATTGTCATTTGTCCCTCCCATGTTCTTCATCAAAATTGTCTCTGGACATTGTTAATACCATTGCTGTGATATGAATTGTTAGCAGGTGTACTCTTCACTAACTGTATAGATTTCACATCTTCTTTCAGACTTATTTGTATTTGATTATTTTATGGCTTATCAATATGTACCAAATGCTTAGAAATCCCTAAAATGCTAATTCCTTCTTTTATTAAGCATTATTAAGCATCTAATATGTGCCAGGGAGATAGTAATGATTAAAATTAAAATGCAATGCTTATATAATTGTGACAAATTATATTTGATTTCTAGATAATTTGATGTCATTTATTTAAGTCTGTCTAATGGACATGATTGCTTTCCATGCCCTTCTGATAGAACTCTTCTCACAGCAGTTTGTTCTGTGGCCAACATATCTATGTTCACATCTATTCACTACCATCAGACTAAATTTTGTTTCTGCAAAAACAATGTGTAGATAAATAATGAAATTAAATTTATGAGGGTGAAAGAAAGAGAACTTCGGAAATGGGAGACTGGAGCTTTGGCAAAAGAGCTTTTGTAAGCTGCTTCTAAATTTTGAAGTGAGTTCAGGTTTCAAGAATGTAGGGATTCTTTGTAGAAAAGGTTAAGTAAAGTTTTAGGATTGCCATGATGTTGATTGTGAATTAACCTGTATGTTATCATATATGTTTAAACACAAAAATGCAGAAATTATTTTATTCAACTTCAGCAAGTTCCTCACATGACCTGGAAATCTTACATTTCATTAGAAAAATAATCTACCCATTCTCTATAATGGTAATTTTATTCCTTCTCCACTCCTCAAATTTCAAATTCCTTCATATTTTCTCCTCACAATGAGAGGATGACTTGTTTCTTCCTTCACAGAAAAAATAGAAATCATCATCCTGGGAATCCCTCCACCTCTTAGCACCACTCCTTCTAACTGATGTGCACTTACACCTATCCTTGCTTGCTGTGATGGGGAGAAGTGTCCTTCATCCTGTGTATGGCTAATCCACTCTCTGTGCTCTAGATCCCATTAGCATCTGCCTTCTTAGAGACCTTGCAACCAACCCTCCCCCTCCAGTATCTTCCTCCTCTCTCTCTTTATGGTCTCCTTCACATCACTGTTGAAACATTCCACCATCTCTCCCATCCTAAAGATTCCCTCCCTCTACTCTAGGTATTTCTCTAGCGACTTCTCTTTATTCTTTGCTTCAAAATCAAAAATTTCAGAAGTGTTATCTGTATTCATAGTACTTCTTCGCATCTCAGACGCCTCACATACCTAGCATCTTACTTATTTTTCCACCTCTAAATGGGTACAGCTCTGATCAAGATCACCCATGATCTCCAGTTTTACCAAACTCAACAGACACTTCTCAGTCCTTATTTGACAGTTATAAACATTTCTTCTTGAAATGCTTATACCGGCATTCGTGATGCCACACTTTCCTAGGTTTTCTCCTTTGCTTCTGGACACTCTTAAGTCTCTTTTGCTAGTTCCTATTCTGGTCTCCATTTTCAGTCTACAGACTTTTCCTGGGTGATCTCAGTCACTCACATGGCTTTCATTACTAGCTCTATTCTGATAACTCCCAAATATTTCTAGCCTAGATTTCTCTGCTAAATTCTAGTGCCTAAAGGCACTGCAAATTAAATCTCTCCAAACTTGATTGTGGGCTTTATATCTATCACTTTTTGCCATTCCTTTTGTCATCGCCTTAATTGAGATGCCTGTCACTTCAAGCCTAGAGTATTATTGATACCTCCAAATTTGCCTCTATTTTCCATTTTATTTCTCAAAGAATTTATTTTGCTACTGCCTCAAGATCATTGTTTGAATATATTCTACTGTAATTCTGTCACTCACTTCAAAACTTTACATGAGTCCCCATTGCCTACAGGCTAAAATCCAAATTCTTTACACTCCTCTTCCTCACCTACTCTATCCAAACCATTAACATGATCTTGTCTATTCTATCTCCAGAATATATTCCAAATCCAAGCACTTTTCACTGCCTCTGCTCCTACCACCAGACCATAATCATCTCTTATCTGGAATACTCCATCAACCCCCAACTGGTCTGCTTACTTCTGTCATTGCCCTGCTATGATCCATTATTCATACAGATGCCAGAGTGATTTTTTTTTTAAGTGTAAATCAGATATATCACTATTTTGTTTAAAGTTTCAGTGGTTTTTCATTTCAATTAGAATAACATCCAAACTCCTGTGAGATCACAACCACTGAGACCCTGTATGATGAGCATTTTATCAATCTTTTGTCTCGTTTTCTCCCAGTCTCTAACTCACTCACTGAGCCATAGCCACATATGCCTCTTTTATTACTTAAGCACACTTTATTTACCCTTTTTCTCCTTAAGACTTTCCTCTGCTTGAGGGTTTTTTTTCCTCAGACCATCACATGGTTAATGCTTTCTCATAATGTGACAGCTCAAATGCTACTTTCTCACTTCAAAAGCTCTCCCTGACTACCCCAGCTAAAGTAGGTCTCCTCAAATTATTTTGTTTCTCTGTCTACATGTATATTTTCTGTTGCCTCTCTCCTTACTCCACTAGAATGTAAGCTCTGATAATATTATCAAGATTTTGCCAAAAACATGAGTTCTTTAGTTCTTTCATTCATTTGTTTGTTCTGTCTGTCCATTCATCGCTCTCATCTTTAAATTATTTAACATTTATTGAGGACCTGTTATGTGACAGATGCTGTGGTGAGCACTAAACATACATGACAAATTAAGTAAACAAGATCCTTGTTCTTGAGGAGTTTACAATCTGCTACTGTTGTTTTCAGACCTGAGAGGAAAACTGGGGACCTTGTTAAAAATGCCTATACTCTTTTCCCATTCCAAGAAATTTCAGTTCTGAAGGACCAGGAATTTGACCTTTAAATAAGCACAAGGTAATTTTGACATAATGATCAAATGTATAATCTTCTAGTTCCTCAATACCAACAACATACTTCAAGTCCTATCTTTCTAGATTTCTCTGAAAGAGTGTATGCTAGCAAACAGAATCCAACAGCACATTAAAAGGATCATACACCATGATCAAGTGGGGTTTATTCCAGGAATGCAAGGATTCTTCAATACACGCAAATCAATCAACGTGATACACCATATTAGCAAATTGAAGGAGAAAAACCGTATGATCATCTCAATAGATGCAGAGAAAGCTTTTGACAAAATTCAACACCCATTTATGATAAAAACCCTGCAGAAAGTAGGCATAGAGGGAACTTTCCTCAACATAATAAAGGCCGTATATGACAAACGCACAGCCAACATCATCCTCAATGGTGAAAAACTGAAAGCATTTCCACTAAGATCAGGAACAAGACAAGGTTACCCACTCTCACCACTCTTATTCAACATAGTTTTGGAAGTTTTAGCCACAGCAATCAGAGGAGAAAAGGAAATAAAAGGAATCCAACTCGGAAAAGAAGAAGTAAAGCTGTCACTGTTTGCAGATGACATGATACTATGCTTAGAGAATCCCAAAGATGCTACCAGAAAACTACTAGAGCTCATCAATGAATTTGGTAAAGTAGCAGGATACAAAATTAATGCACAGAAATCTCTGGCATTCCTATACACTAATGATGAAAAATCTGAAAGTGAAATCAAGAAAACACTCCCATTTACCATTGCAACAAAAAGAATAAAATATCTAGGAGTAAACCTACCTAAGGAGACAAAAGACCTGTATGCAGAAAATTATAAGACACTGATGAAAGAAATTAAAGATGATACAAATAGATGGAGAGATATACCATGTTCTTGGCTTGGAAGAATCAACATTGTGAAAATGACTCTACTACCCAGAGCAATCTACAGATTCAATGCAATCCCTATCAAACTACCACTGGTATTTTTCACAGAACTAGAACAAAAAATTTCAAACTTTGTATGGAAACACAAAAGACGCCGAATAGCCAAAGCAATCTTGAGAACGAAAAACAGATCTGGAGGAATCAGGATCCCTGACTTCAGACTATACTACAAAGCTACAGTAATCAAGACAGTATGGTACTGGCACAAAAACAGAAATATACATCAATGGAACAAGATAGAAAGCCCAGAGATAAACCCACGCACATATGGTCACCTTATCTTTGATAAAGGAGGCAGGAATGTACATTGGAGAAAGGACAGCCTCATCAATAAGTGGTGCTGGGAAAACTGTACAGGTACATATAAAAGTATGAGATTAGATCACTCCCTAACACCATACACAAAAATAAGCTCAAAATGGATTAAAGATCTAAATGTAAGGCCAGAAACTATCAAACTCTTAGAGGAAAACATAGGCAGAACACTCTATGACATAAATCACAGCAAGATCCTTTTTGACCCACCTCCTAGAGAAATGGAAATAAAAACAAAAATAAACCAATGGGACCTAATGAAACTTCAAAAGTTTTGCACAGCAAAGGAAACCATAAACAAGACCAAAAGACAACCCTCAGAATGCAAGAAAATATTTGCAAATGAAGCAACTGACAAAGGATTAATCTACAAAATTTACAAGCAGCTCATGCAGGTCAATAACAAAAAAACAAACAACCCTATCCAAAAATGGGCAGAAGACCTAAATAGACATTTCTCCAAAGAAGATATACAGACTGCCAACAAACACATGAAAGAATGCTCAACATCATTAATCATTAGAGAAATGCAAATCAAAACTACAATGAGATATCATCTCACACCAGTCAGAATGGCCATCATCAAAAAATCTAGAAACAATAAATGCTGGAGAGGGTGTGGAGAAAAGGGAACACTCTTGCACTGCTGGTGGGAATGTGAATTGGTTCAGCCACTATGGAGAACAGTATGGAGGTTCCTTAAAAAACTACAAATAGAACTACCATATGACCCAGCAATCCCACTACTAGGTATATACCCTGAGGAAACCAGAATTCAGAAAGAGTCATGTACCAAAATGTTCATTGCAGCTCTATTTACAATAGCCCGGAGATGGAAACAACCTAAGTGCCCATCATCGGATGAATGGATAAAGAAGATGTGGCACATATATACAATGGAATATTACTCAGCCATAAAAAGAAACGAAATTGAGCTATTTGTAATGAGGTGGATGGACCTAGAGTCTGTCATACAGAGTGAAGTAAGTCAGAAAGAGAAAGACAAATACCGTATGCTAACACATATATATGGAATTTAAGATAAAAATAATGTCATGAAGAACCTAGGGGTAAGACAGGAATAAAGACACAGGCCTACTAGAGAATGGACTTGAGGATATGGGGAAGGGGAAGGGGAAGCTGTAACAAAGTGAGAGAGTGGCATGGACATATATACACTACCAAACGTAAAATACATAGCTAGTGGGAAACAGCCGCATAGCACAGGGAGATCAGCTTGGTGCTTTGTGACCACTTAGAGGGGTGGGATAGAGAGGGTGGGTGGGAGGGAGACACAAGAGGGAAGAGATATGGGAACATATGTATATGTATAACTGATTCACTTTGTTATAAAGCAGAAACTAACACACCATTGTAAAGCAATTATATTCCAATAAAGATGTAAAAAAAAAAGTATATGCCTTGTTTATGTGTTGGGAGGGAGAGATACAAAGCAGAATTTTATTTATTTTATGCAAATCAAACATTCATTTATGGAAATGAAAGATTAGCATATGACTCACTTATGAACCTGTCACTCCTTGCTCTACAGCTTTTGATGACTCCTATTCGCTATAGAATAAAGTCCATACTGCTTAGTATATACTTTAAGGCCCTCTTTTATCTGGTGTTAACCTACTTCCCTAGGCTGATATTTACCACCCACTCCTCCCACGTCCAGGAATCTTATGCTCTGGTCTCTTGGACTGAGTTCTACTCCTGTTCCCTTGGACCTCCTGATATTTCTTACTCCACTGGGACCTTACTCCTTTCCACTTTCTCTATCCTTTGACTATTAGTCTCAGATGCTCACCAGTCTTCCCATAAAGTTTTCTCCATTTTACCCGAAGGAATTAATCTCTTGGAGTGTATGCCTTCCACTCACTCCTGAATTTCTGAATACTTCCTTAGCTTCCTCTTGGGGCTTCCGGTTATATTCCACCCCTTATATATTGTGGTTCCATCTACAGCCTTCCTCCTACGGTGATATTAAATACCTACGTGACTTCAAGTACCAATTTTTTTTTTTTTTTTTTTTTTGGAACCGGGCCCTTCCCTTTTTTGGCCTCTCCCCTTTGCGGAGCACAGGCTCCGGACGCGCAGGCTCAGCGGCCATGGCTCACGGGCCCAGGTGGCATGTGGGATCTTCCCAGACCGGGGCACAAACCCGTGTCCTCTGCATCGGCAGGCAGACTCTCAACCACTGCGCCACCAGGGAAGCCCTTCAACTACCAATTTTATTCTTATGACAGTTAAGCCTATTTCTCCATCATCTTTCTATGCCTAAGACATGTGTTTTTTCTTTTGTTTTTTGGGTTTTTTTGCCATGCCATGTGGCATGGGGATCTTGTTCTCTGACCAGAGATCAAACCCGTGCCCCCTGCAGTGGGAGTGCGGAGTCTTAACCTCTGGACCACCAGGGAATAGATACATGTATATGCATAACTGAATCACTATGATGTATACCTGAAACTAATGCAACATTGTTAATCAACTATACTCCAATACAAAATAAAAAGTTAAAAAAAAAAAGACGTATTCAGCTGCCAGCTGGGCACCTTTCTCTCTTAGTTATCTTCAAGCACCTCAGCCTCAACTGTGAAGAACCGAACATTTTTTTCCTGACATCTATGCCATATTTATGTTTCCTGACAGTGAAAGGCCCCATTGTTTCCTCGGGTATCCAAGCCCCCCCAAAAAATAAAAATTAAAAATGAATTGTAATAAATCATTTCACATACTCCATTATTCATAAATAAGGCCTCAAGTCCTTTTCATTTTACCTTCTAATATTGTATTATCTGTTCCTTTTTGTCCTCATGTCACCACATTAGAGTCTTCCCTATCTTCTTTTTTTTTTTTAATTAATTTTCATTGGAGTATAGTTGCTTTACAATGTTGTGTTAGTTTCTACTGTATAGCAAAGTGCTTCCCTATCTTCTTTTTCAAGTCTGTCTCCTCCCTGTCTTGCCCCTTGTCCCTCCATTGTCCATATATTGCCATCATGATATATATGAATTCAAATCTGATCATATCACACTTTCATTTCAAAAAGCAAATTTTGAGGTGTTCCCCATTGTCTTAAAATAAAATTTAAACTTCTAACACAGCACAGTCTGTCCGTGGGGAAGAGTGAAGCTTGTAAGGTATACAATCTCCAGCATCTACCCTATCCTTCATCAACTTTGAATAGTTGATGATTTCCCTAGAGTGAGCATCCCCTCATACCTCCATGTTCTACTCGCCTTCTGCTCGCCTTCTCTACATGTTTTCTCTCTCCTTCACTCTATTAAATCCAATTTGTCCTTAAAGTCTAAATTCAGAGTTTAGTACTGTGAGATTGTCTTGCTTAAATAACCCTTTTTTGAGCCTGCCATTTTCCTCTTTGCCTCATGGTATGTAGCACTTCTCATGCTATGTAATATTTTTCTCTTACTGTTTATTATAAAGGTAAGGTATGTAATATGTAAAAACATAAATTCAAATACTATAAAATATAGTGAAAAATATTCCACTGACTCCAAGCTCCAGTTTTTCTGTCCTTTCCCAGAGCAACAACTCTTTTCTGCTCTAGGGTATCTTATCAAAAACATTTTTGCATAAGTAAAAAATGTATGCATGTGTTTATCCACTTTAACCTACATTGGAGTATATTATGCACATTAGTCTCCATCTTCCATTTTAACACATGAAAATTCAGGTCATTTGTTTCCACATCATTGTGTTCTATTACATACACACAAAACCTGTTCTTTATTGATAGATTTTATTTTTTATTGATCCCTTTCATGTTTTTTTCTGCTACAAATAATGCTAAAATGAACATTACTCTACATATAACTTTGGGCTTGTATGAGTTTATCTATAGGATAAAATTCTAGAATGGACATGCTGTGTCAAAAGTATATAAGTTTTTCATTTTAATAGATACTTAAGAAATCCATTTCCAGTTATGGTGGAATAACTTGCATGAGATCAACTCTCCCAATTCAAACAACTAGAAAAGTGGTATGAAATTAAAACAAATTAATGTTGGAAGGCATTAGAGAATTACAAAAACTGAAATAATTTGAGGGGCCAGAATTCTGGAGAGGATGGAAGCCCTGAACGTTGCCTCTTCTCCTAATTCAAAAATGCTACAGAAGTGCCAAGAAGCTGAGGAGAAAACTCCAGCTGAGGAGCTGACTTGGACTTTCAGCAGCTTCATAGGGCTAGGGAGACAAAAAGTTAGAATTCAGGGCAAACCAAAGTGGAATGGACCTGCTTAACCCTCCAAGTTTTCAACTGGATTTATACATGGACTCTCACTTAGGAATAAAGGCAAACCAGAAATAGTGCAGCCCTTGCAAATGCTTATATCCAACTTTGAATCGTATCAATCCTAGAGTGAATTAAAGTGATCTGATCCTACTCTTATTGCCTATTTCTCTCTGGAGAAAAATAAGGTGATTCAGAGCCTTAGATTTAAAATATCTCACATACAGGTTTCAGCAGGCAATCAAAAGTTACCAAGCATATCAGAAGACCTGAGAAGATAACTGAAACTAAGAAAAAACACAAAATAGAAACAGTCCCAGAGGATATCTATTTAATCGGATTATCAGATGTAGACTTTAAAATAACTATGGTAGGGCTTCCCTGGTGGTGCAGTGGTTGAGAGTCCGCCTGCTGATGCAGGGGATACGGGTTCGTGCCCCCGTCTGGGAGGATCCCACGTGCCGTGGAGCAGCTGGGCCTGTGAGCCGTGGCCGCTGAGCCTGCGTGTCCGGAGCCTGTGCTCCGCAACGGGAGAGGCCACAACAGTGAGAGGCCCGCGGACCGCAAAAAAAAAAAAAAAAGACTATGGCATTGGGTGAAAAGATGAACTATTTTAGGGGATATTTGAAAGCTATATAAAATAATCAAATAGAATTCTAGAACTTAAAAATACAATACCTAAAACTAAGAACACAATGCATGAGTTTACCCGTAGATTAGATACCGTTGTATAGACAATTAAAGAACTGGAAGATAGGGCAATGTAAAATATCCAACCTGAAGCACAGAGAGAATAGAATGGAAATAGAAACAAGAATATGAGATGTAAGGAAGAGAAGTTTATCATACATGTAATTGGAGTTGCAGGAGTGGAAGAGAGAAAGGAAAGAACAGAAGCAGCGTTTAAAGAGATTTTAGGGCTTTGCTGTGATTATTTTTGCTGATTTTGATAAGTAGCTTCTCAGGATGGTTTAAAATTGCTCTAAAAGGGAGGGGTGAATATAAATGGATAGTTGTACATTTTGAACAGGAATTCTTTTCCCTGATACTTATAGAAAATTATGCAAAGCAATCTGAGTGTCTTTTTCTCTGGCTTCTGTGTAGTCTAATCTGTATATGTAGATTTTCTGTGAAGTGGGTACTAAATATTTATACAGTTAGAAATTTGTTTCTCAGCTTATTCACAATAGTTATCTGACACAATCCACATTTTAATTCAGACTGCCCAGGTTTTTTGCTTTTTGTTTCCTTTCATTTTTGCATATGCTCATAAAGGAGACTCAATCAGTTGCCTGATGTACACGTAGTACAGTGATTATAATATAAAAGTGAATGAGTCATTTGTCAAACTCTATCTTCTTTCTGAATTTAGAAAGTATTTTTTTAACCCATTATCTAGGACTCTGGTCTTCCGCATCACTGTCTAAGACAAATCAGATTTTAAGGAATGCCTGTATCTCCTTATCTTTATGAATAATGTGATTAACCTCATTAAGTGATTTTAAAGATCAACCACATGTTCATTTTTCAACTTGTTGGCACAACTCTCTTGAATAGTGAAGGAGTCCAGAAGAAGGGGAGAAAACAGACAACCTTTGAACTTGCAGGGGTGGGAGAGAAAGAGGTTAGGTAGAGGAACCCAGTGTGTTTACCTGCCTCAGATCCCCTGAGCCACTTTTTATGTACTGTGTAATGTGGGTTGACATGACTTATTAACTGTAATGTCAATTTTGCTAATATATTAATCTTTGAATATATTGCTATATTCAAGGGTTCATATTTTTAAGTTAGGGAATTTTTGCATATTATAATGATTTCCCATGCAGGAATTAATATTTAATTGTAAGAATTACAGAGAAGTTGGTGGCGGGAGTTGTGGAGAGAAGATGATACCTTTGGGCAAGCGTCCTTTCATAGTTCCTTCAGATCCCATAGGGTAAGAAGCAGTGTGGGATAGCAATCAGCAAGTTACCTCTGTACCTAGGAGCCCAGGTGTGAATCCTACCCCTGACTCTACTGCTTACCTGAAACGTTGATCTAGTTAGTTTCCCATATATAAAATGGAAGTAATAACAATGAAATGATATATAAACTGCTTAGCTCAGCATCTGGCAATGTTAAATGTTAACAATGTTTACTATTATGAGTAAAATTTATAATGTTAAATGTTAGCAATGTTAGCAGTGTTTACTATTAAGAGTAAAATTTGCCATTACTAAAGAATGTTAACAATGTTTACTATTAAATGTTAGCAGTGTTTACTATTATGAGTAAAATTTGCCATTACTAAAGAATAATTTGGAAACTTTTCTGCCTTACAAAATACACAGAGAACTGGATAGACACTATAATTGGGGTCATATTTAAAACTCTCAAGGGATTTTTAACTGGCATATATCAACATGTGAGGCAGCAGTCCTAACAGAAAAATGGCAGAAGCTATGGAGAACCACTATACAGAAAATGTCTTAAAACCTAATACAGACTGAAGAGATGCTCAAACTGATTTAGTATCAGAGAAATACAAATTAAAGCAACAGTGGGATGTTACTTGTACCAGTTTGGCAAAAATGCTAAAGCTGGATAATGCCAGTTATTGACAGGTGGGGATTTATAGAACCCCTCTAAGAATGTGGACAGGTACTTCCATTCTAGAGGGCAATATTGTAATACCTAGATTAAATGTCCCTATACTCCTTGATGAAGCAATTCTCCTATCAGTCCCTAAGGGGACATGAGTGAGACTAGTCCTTTGCAGGGTTAGTTTTGATGGTGTTGGGTTGGGGTTGTTTGATGTCCATTCCCAGGAGAGCTTTTAGTTAAAACGTGGTAGGCACACCTTACAAACTACAGATTTACAGTTAAACAGATATATTCAATGTGCGAATGGCAGCAAAGTGCTGAATGACTAAAAGCAACATTGAGATAAATTAAAAATATAGTATACATTTAAATACATTTAAATAATACATTTGCAAGGACAGAGACAAGAGATACACATGGAATACTTTAAAATATTTGCCTGTGATAAGGAAAAAAATGGGGATAAAGAATAGAGATAAACAGGAATTTTTATTTTTTATTTCTTATTGAAGTATAGTTGATGTACAATATTATGTAAGTTACAGGTGTGCAGTATAGTTATTCACAATTTTTAAAGGTTGTACCCCATTTGTAGTTATTATGAAATATTGGCTATATTTCCTATACTGTACAATATATCCCCATAGCTTAGTTATATGTAATAGTTTGTAGCTCTTAATTCCCCACCCCTATGTTGCCCCTCCCCCTGTCCCTCTTCCCACTGGTAAATAAATGGGAATTTAAAAAAAAAACAATAAAAGAATACCTGACTATTGCTGAAAATTTGAGATATGATAAAGTATAGGGTAGCAAATAAAAAACATAGTTCTTCTGCCCCATGATGCACACTGCTAACATGTCGGTGGATTCCATGTTGTTTTACTGTACACACAGTGTTCATTGTACACACAAGCTCATGTCATTAAATACTTGTACATATTGTATTTACATAATTTGGTACAACTATACATACAGTTTGTTTCCTTTTTTTCTCCTAACATGCTGTGTTTATTTTCCCACATAACTAAATCTATTCGAAAATACATTAATTAATGGCTGTGTAGATTCCATTATATTTATATTCTACATATGAATATAGAATAGTGAATTTAACAAGTTATCTCTTGTTGGGAATATTTCTTTGTAAATTATAAATAATGTTATTTATTTTTAAATTATTATAAATAATTTTGTGATTATGATCTTTCCTAATAAATCTTCATGTACATTTCTGATTATTACTTTCTTTAGATAAATCCCTAGGAATGTAATTTCTGGGTCAAAAAATACAACAACTTCAAGGCTTATACATTTATTACTCTAAATTAACTGTGGAATCATTTTAGTCATTGATTCTTAAATTTCTATAGGTTCCTAAAATTATCATCTGAACAGTGGAGTCAAAAATCATTTTATCTTTTGTGCTTTTTCCCCCAGGATTATTTTCTCACTGTTCAAAAAAAGGAGATGAATTTTAATATGAAAGTTACATCAAATTTTAAAGGTTTTGGGCCGTTATTTAAATGTTTGTTAAGAGTATTCCTATTTTGTGATATTTTACAATGTTTGTCAAAGTTAATACTCTCAAATGGTCCTTCAAACTTTGCTATGGGAAGCAACCCTCTGAGTCTTTCCTGCCTCTCACTCATTTCACCATCTTACTTTCATCTCTTATAGCTGATTTTTACCTCCATGTCTATGTATTACTTCATGATTTCCCCCAATTCTAGAACTATTTGTTGACTGCTCACTCTAGATTATACAGATTTAGCTATCTTTACTCCCTTTGCCTCCATCACATATGTGTACTCTTTCCCTCATTCCATCTTCCCA
>NW_006789313.1:2035699-2053472 GCF_000442215.2 Lipotes vexillifer
TCCCTCATTCCATCTTCCCATACAGTTATATTGCAATTCCAGTTGGATGAGTAGTCAGTGTTTAAATTACGATAACTATGAAAATTCAAAACACAGCTGAGTTAGATAATAAACTCTGGTAATAAACCTTTCCTGTACAACTTTTTATTTTTTCATTTGAATTAATAATTGTCTTGTTTTATTCACTTATTTAGTATTCCATGTACCAATCACTAATTCAGTGCTGCACTCACTGCCAATTTTCTAGTCTCTTAGCCAGATGTTCAGACATGTTAAGTAGTTTCTCAGTTTCCTCCTCCTGAAGTCGTTTCTCTGACCTGTATGTAATCTGGGCCAGTTTCCTTCTATGTTACGAGGCTGTCATCCTATCATCTCCTCATAATCCTGGAGAACCCTCTACCTTTCTTCTTTGTTGAAGCCCTCATTTCCTGGATCCAGCATCTTCCTTTTTCTTTGTTTTATTCTCATTTTTGTGAAGCACATTCTCTATAAGATTTTAATAAATGGTCCACAGGAGGTAAGTGTTTTGAGACACTGTGCATATCTATAAATGTCTTCATTCTCTTGCATTTGATTGGTTCTTCAGCAGGTCATAAATTCTATTTTTGGAATATTTTCCCTTCTGGATCTTGATAGTATTGCTTCATTCCCTTGCAGCTTGGTATATGTTGTTGAGAAGCCTAAAGTCATTCTAATTCCTGACTATTTGTATGCAACCTTATTTATTTCTCTCTCCATCTCTCTGTAAGAGTATGTAAGATATTTCTATTGCCCCAAGAATTGTAAAGTCTTATGTGCTGTGTCTTGGGTGTGCATATTTTTATCCATTGTGCTGAGACAGGTAGAATTTTCAGCTTGAAAATTTCAGTTCTGGGAAATTTCCTTGAATTACTTCACTGGTGTTTACCTCTCCTTTGATTTTGCTTCTTTGCATTCCTATTATTTAGATGTCTTTTAATTTTTACCTACATCATTTTTCCCCTTTCTGGGAGACTTTCTCAATTTTACCTTCAAAAATTTTAATTGAGTTTTTTCATATCTTATTTTTAATTTCTAAAATCTTATTTTTGTTCTCTGAATGTTCTTTTTTTAATCTATAATACTTTATCCTTATTATAATTTTTCTTCTCTCCTGCATAGTCCTTTTTCTCCATTGTTTACTTTGGTGTCTCTAACTTTCATTTTAGAGATGTTTCTGCTAATCTTTGGTGTTCTACTCATATTTAAGAGTAGGGACCTAACATTTTTGTGGTAAGCACTAAGTGTGTGATGGAGCTTTGTGACCTTGAGTTTCACTATAGGGAAGTATATCTAGGTCATTTAATCTGAGCTAGTTAGATTTCAAAGAAAAGGATTCTCCAGTCTGCTCTTGAAGTGAACGCATGCTGCAGGTTTTTTTGTTTGTTTTGTTTTCTGTGAGTTGAACAAGGAAAATGCTAGAGGTCTCCGAATCTTGTGTGCATACATTAACTGAATCCCTCTGTTTTTATTACAGTACCTCTGCCCTCAGCTGTGTCTCTTTTCTCCCAGCCTAGTTCCTCTGTCTCACCCTCTGCAGAGAATAAACCTTCAGTGTTCTGCCAGGGTGGAGGAGAGGCAGTTGCCAGCCTAGAGTGAAAGGATCTGGGGATCTGACTGCTTGTTAAACACACTGCCAATCAACCCTTCTTATTTTGGTGTCCTTTTCACATTTTCCCTTTACTTCCAGAGGTACCCAGTGCCACCAACTCATTACCTTATTGTTTTAGAGGAAGGAGTTATTTTACTGTGTAAATTGGTTTGGTCCTCTGCATTCTCCACTGTCGGTCGGCCTAGGATCCAGTGTTCTTGGTTCTATTAAATTTGTTGATCCTGTCAGTTGCTCTCTGCTTTTCTGCATCTTTTTGAGTTTATGCCATTTTATGAAATACCTCCCACGAAGGTTTTAGAAGCGGGTGGGCGTAGATGCATGGATTCAATCCACTGTTTTTACCAGAAGCAGTTCCTCTTTAATCAAGAGATTTCTTAAGATCATCCAAGTAAAAGTTGTCTGCTAAATGGAAGGATGAAACCATATTATATAAAAATTGTGAATATATAGAATTGGTTGCTTTTCCCAGAACTATTCACATAGAATTGGGAAATTGGACTTCTAGCCTTGAGTCAAAGGTAAGTAGATATGTACTAAGGAGTATACCACTCAGCTAGGTGCTATAAGAGCTAAAGCCAGATATGTGCAATGCTGATTTCAAGCTTAAAGCTGTATTTCAAGTTCTGTTTTATATGAGTTAGCTTGTCTTCCTTATGGGTTTGACAAAAGAGCAATTTACAGTCCAAGCTATCTATCACTTAAAAAGCAAAAGATAAAGAGAATTTCACTAAAGTTGATTTGATAGTATGGGTGAGAGAGACAGAATTTTAAGCCTTGTTCCCTGTACTGCTAACTTTATGGGAAAGAACACCTTTAACTGACCTTGAAAGTTAAGAGGAGGTAGAACTTCCTTGAGGGGAGATTTTGAATTTTGAACATAACTGAGTTGGAAGGATATGTGGAATTTTATGGTTGAGTCCAGTGACTATTATAAATATAAATTACTAGGTGTATTAAAATGTATTCTAAAAAAAAGTAAAAAATATGTACCATAGAATTTCAAAGAAAATTATATGTTGTTGAGAGAATTCTGAGTAAATTCAGAGATAAATTGACAGCCATACTGGACTTTAAGAATGGATAGGATTTTTGACTGGCTGAACTGTTTGGAGTATATTTTGAGTACTGGGAGAGGATGCTGAAAAAAGAAGTCAAAGCCATATCGTTAGAGATTTTGAATAGTGAAGTGCCTATTTAATTATCTAAACAATGAGGACTAACTGCAGGATTTAGAGGAAGGGACTAAAGTTCTGAAAGGTGTAGTTTAAGGAATTTGACCTGGCAGTAAGTAGTGCCCATTAATAGCTGTAGTTAAAGAGAAGAGGTGAAGGTCCTCCATACTTAGTGGCTGTTCTAATATATGACCTTGAACCTGTCCCTTACATTTCTCTGATTGTGTTTTATAGAAGAACTCTTAACTGCCAGTGTCATGTGGTACTAATAGAATTGAGTGATAAGTATTTGTAAGGACTTAATGTGGTCAGTTCTGTGCTGGCTTCTATAAGGAGTACAAAGTAAGTCAAAGAGTTATTTTTCATGGGACTTAGAGTTTTGTAAATGAGGGGAAGACTCTAATAACTTGGATCATATAAAGCCAAATTGGTATTTGCTGTAAATGTAATTGGGACCTAAGAGATGGAAGATGACCACATGACCTAGAGTAGCTGAAGGCGATGTCATGGAAGCCTCAGCACTTAAACTGGTCTGAAGGATAGATGAAATTTACATGGGTGGTGGCAACAAAGTGAATCAATATGAAGACGATTCCTTGGCAAGAAGACATGCAGGGACAATGAGGAACTTGTTTTAAATGGAACTAAGAGCTGGTATTGGTAGATTAATAAGAAAAAGGTGAGGTGGGAATTTAGGACCCAATCATAAAGGGCCCTGAGAGATGGACCAAGCGATTTGGGATAAGAAATAGCAAGATATAGAAGGCTCATCAACAGGGATTTATATTATTAAAATATATCTCAGGAAATTTAGTCTGGCAGTAGTATTCTTGGATTGGGAGTAGAAGAAATTGGAAATGAAAAAGAGTCTAAGGTGCTCTTATAGGAAACAGGTGTGAGGGCTTAGAGCATGAAACCGCTGACAGTAGGGATGAAGAGAGAGAACAAAACTAAAAGAAAGATTTTGATGGAAGAATGAAAAAGAAACTAGCACCAAATGGCCAGGAGCTGGAAAAGGAAGAATCAAAGATTAATCCACACGTAATGATTGGGGAAATTAGAAGCACACATTTTTGCAGAGGAGAACAGGGTTGAGAAAGAACATGACAAGCTTGGTCTTAAACATACTGAGTTTTAAATTATAACATATAAACCAAAGGCATATGTTTTTAAACTATGAGGTTGGCACACAATTGAGATGTTCAGGCTAAAGACTAAGGTTTGTTATTTATCAGAGTCAGGACACAACTTTAAATTCTGGGTTTGTTTAGTTCTAAGCTACATAATCTTTGCAAATCAACCTAGTTTTCACCTCTGGAAAAGGGAAAAAATAAAATTAGTAGCCATTTCATTGAGTATATATTATGTGCTGTGTAGTATATTAGACTTTTTTTTTTCACATGGTTTTATTACTGAAAACAGCACTCCTATGAGGTAGATGCTGTTGTCATCTCCATTGTACAGATCAGTAATCTGAGGCTCCAAGAGTTTGCATGACCTAAGATCACATAGCTACAAAGTGACAGAGGTAGGATTTGAACCAAGGGCAGTGTGTCTCCAAAGCTACTGCTTTTAATCAGTTATGCAATGCTGCTTTCACTGTGCCTCACTACAGTATGTGCTTTGCCTACTTTTATAGTTAAGCTGTGTATTTACTAAGTGCTTACTAAGTGCCATACTCTGTGCTAAGTGCTTTTTATGCATTATTTTATTTAACCATCTAACAAGCCTATGACGTTGCTACTACTAATGTTTACATTTTACAGATGAGGAATCACTTAGAGGGTGAGTTACTTTTCGAGAGTCACAGAGCTGGGGAGCTGCAGAACCGGAATTTATGCTTTAAGTCTATCTGATTTCAGAGCGTATGCTCTTTTTTATTCTTAAAAGTTATTTTGAAGATTAAATAAGATAATTTCATCATTTTCTTAACTTTAAGGCATAAAGCAAATTGTCTTTAATTAGTAGTGACAGTGTTCGTATTTGCAGCAGCAGAATAACATAAAGGTGATGGTTGAACCCGTGGACTGCATAAGCTATCTGAGGGAATAAATTGATAAAGAAGACTATAGAGAGAATCATGAGGGCTATTTATAATTTAGGAGCAGCAGGAGGGAAAGGAGTTGGAGAAGCCTAGCAATAACTTAGAAAATACAGTAACATGGAAGCCTAAGGAAAATAATCACAAAGATTTGAGACATCAGTTGTATCACATGCTACATAAAATTTGAAAAAGATAAGGTCATTAGACAGTGTCCCAGCACATTGCTACTTATACTAAAAACCAGTAAACAGGACCACCATCCATCCAGTTTCCCAATGCAGAAAGCTGAGAATTTTTCTTACTTTTTTTAAACTTTCTTCACTTCTCCAGTCACTTATTTCAGCCTAGAAAATCTCTCTCAAAATATCTGCCCTCTCCTCTCCATCCTCACTGCTACTTCTCCAGTTCAGGGAAGCTTTACCTCTTGCCTAGATTCCTCCAGCAACTTCTCAGTTCTTTCTGTTTCTTGACTTACTGCCCTCCAGCCCATTCTCCACTGTGCAGCCAGAATGATGCTTCTAAAAGACAAATGAGATCAGGTCAGTTTTCTGTTTAAAACATCCTCATGGGTTCTCAATGATCTGAGGATAATAACTTAGTATGGCATATGAAGCCCCATAACATCTGTCCTCTTTCTAGTTTTTCAGCCTCACCTCTCCACTATTACTCGTCTAGTTATGTTTCAGCTATGCCAAACTTACTTCAATTTCTAGTACCCATCGTGTGCTCTGGGACTTAACACATGCTGTTCCTTCTGGAACAGTTTTCTTCTCTCCTGCCTTCTCTCTCTCTCTCCCCTCTCCCTCTCCCTCTTTCTCTTTCCTTACTAGGTAGTATTTATTGAGTACTTACAATATGCCAGACAGTATCCCTACTTCACAAGGCTCTTGAGATAATTAGATATAGCTGTTATAGATTTCCTGGTTAACTCATCCTTCAGATTCTTTGAGAAGCCTTTTGAGTTCCTTCCAGTTAGGTCCCCTGCTTTATACTCCCACCGCATCTCATGCATCCACCAAAGCAATCCCTACCCTTTATTGTAATTGCTTATTTAACTTTATGTCTGTACCTCCAGACAGTAAGCTGTTTTATGAAGACTTTATGTCTGCTCCTATTGTTATCCCCAGCACTTAAAACAATGCCAGACCTACCGTAGACATTCAATAAATACTTCTTTAATAAGTGCTATGAATGAATATATGCAGCATGAAATTATTTTGTACGTTAAATACATCATTTATAAAATGAAATTGTGGTGAGTTTTTTAAACCTCATGGTTTTCTCTAGGTGGTAGGAGGGATGAGGGAAGTGCAATTTCATTTGGTCTTTTCTATTTTTTGTCAGTTTTAAGATTAGTAACAGCAAATGAGGTAGGTTTAAAAGAAAAAATATCTTGATTTAATAAGAAATTCTCACAATTACGGTTATTACAGCCTTTTAAAAGGATAAAAAAATTAAACAGGGAAATCATGATGCCCATAACCTTTTCAGTTCAATAATTAATAGAGCTGAAATGGAGTTATTATGAATATGAATATTTATCTGTATGAATAAATGTGCCAGAAAAAATAGAATCATATAAGTAATTTCCTTTTCATTTACTAGGAATTCACTTTTTAAATGCTCAGACTCCAAGGCATTCTTATAAGCCATGAAATGACCCAAGTTGGCCACATCTGTTCAAAATGTGTTTTAGAAAGCTTATCTTAACAATAGTTAGTTGGAAAATTAATGTTCACCTTCCATAAAAATTTTATCCAAAAGAGAACACAGCACAATTTAGATATATGTGAAGCAAGGAATATACTTGTATACAATGGAAATTATAATGTGAAATAAGTAAAAAATTATCTTATTATTTTATCAAAAATAATTTAACTCGTTAGAAAACAGCAACATATTTCTTTTCAGCTGGTCAAGATCCTTTTGAAATTTTATTTTATTTTATTGATGTGTTAGCTTTATACCTTTGTATTTATACAAAGGATGGGACCAGTTTGGCTGATGTCAGACAGAATAACAGCTATATTAATCATATCCAATCACCATCTGATCTGAATCTTTTCTATATAACATTCCCCAAATGGTTAAAAACAGGGGGAAAAATAGTGACATCCTTGATTCAGTGGGTAATGAGATAAGAAAAACATTGACAACCATGTGTAAATTTTATTCAGTTTTAGAGTTCCAAAAGTAGAAAATTTTAACCTATTTCTAACAATATAGAAAAAGCAATTAGTAACTTTCTCCTGATGCCAAAAGCTCAGCTTCTCCGTACACTGGTGCCGAATCAAATCTCGGAGACAGAGATTTGGGTGAAGTAGAAAAGGATAGCTTTATTACTTCGGCAGACAAAGGGAGACACAGCAGGCTCCTGCCTCGAAAAGCTATGTGTCCCAACTTGGAGAGGATAGTGAGAAGTTTTATAGTAATGGTTCAAAGAGGGCATGTTCAGCTCATGGACATTCTTCTGATGGGTTGGTGGTCAGGTAAGTAGGAGTCAGCCTCATCAACCTTCAGGTTCCAACTGGTCTGGGGTCAACATGATTGTGGGCAGCATACCATTGTTAACCATTAACTTCTCCCACCTGGATGGGGTTTCAGTATCTGCAAAACAGCTCAAAGATATTATTGTGTGTATCCTTTGATGGGGAACCAGGACCTTGTGCCAAGGCTGCGCTATTGTTTCTCTTGACCGTTTTGTTTCTCCCTTGTCTCATATCCCCTCCCTTCCCTAATTAACAACTGCTTGAATCTGCATGTTGGAACTCAGGGAAGGTCATGGAGGCTGAATGAAGGCTATTTCCTGTAATCACAGAAATGGGAGACACAGAAAGGCTTTGTGCCCAGAAGGCCCACAGGGCCCTGCTCGGTATCACTCCTCCCTTTTACTTGATAATTCTGTTTGGGAATGGCTTACTTTGTGTCTGAAACTATACCTGTCAATACATGCCAATTGGACCCTTTTCTGGGAGTATACAGGGTATCTGAACCATGGAGAAGACAGCCATTTGGTCATTGTGTACTATGTGCTACACACTGCTAGGAAAAAATTATGAGAGGGTTTAAGAAATGTAGAAACTTATAGTCTCATGAGAAACATTTAAATTCAAGGGGTACATAGTAATGCAATACAGAAATATGTCACAAGGCAGCATAGGACAATCCCACAGGCAGTAATAAGAGTGATTTCTATAAGTTGAAGAGAAGGAAATTGCCTGTTGGGGTTTATGTTTATCACATTATATTTCACTTTTTAAGATTTAATCTTTTGGGTTTTTTTTTCAGCCAATCAAGATTCTTTTGAATCTTTATTTTACTTTATTTTCCCATTCAGTGTATTAGCTTTATGTCTTGGTATTCTTGTGAATGTTGGGACCAAATGGCTGAAGTCTTTGACTCTCAGTTTACAGAGCTTGATTTCCATTGAATAGGCAATGGTCAAACACCAAAAGTTTTTGAGTGGATGAATGCCATCTCATATTGTTAAGGAAAGTTAGTGTGTTGATAACATGTAGGATAGATTGGGAGGGGTGAATATAAAGCAGGAAGACAAGAGATTATTGTAATAGTTCAAGTGCAAAGTGATCAGTAAGGATGTTAGAATGGAAGGGAGTGCATACATTTTCTCATTCACTGCCATATGCCTAGTGTATAGAAGAGCATCTGGCACTTAATAAGTACTGAGTGAATATTTGTAGATTCAATAAATGAATTCATGAAAATTTTAAAATGTAGGCTGTGTGGCAGAAGGAAAGGAAGGAATTAAGTTCTACTCCCCTATTTTAAGCTTGATTGAACAGAAATTGAGCAGGCAGAGAAGGTTTTGAGGAAAAAATAAAGAACTGTGTTTTATTCACGTTGAAGTAAGGCAACAATGCTCCCAAGTAAAACACTCAATAAACGTTTGTTATGGGGGGAGCAAATACATGGGAGAGAGGTTGATGGCTAGGGTTTTCACTTCGAGAGCCATTTGCAGTAGAGGTAATAGATATAGTAGGGGTCATGGTCCTCAAAGATGGGAGTATATAGATAAAGAGCAGAAGGTCCAAGGGATAGCAAATTAATAGAGAAAAGATAACATATGTCGACTGCTTCCTGTGCACTAGGCACTGGGTTAAAAGCTTTGTATGTATTATATCTTCTAATACAACATCCCCCGAAGGGCAGGTATTACCTAGGGAAATGGAAATTCAGATAACTTAATCAATTCATCCTGGGTCCAGTACTCAGTAAGTGCTGGAGCTAGAATATGAACTTACAGCTGTCTATCCCTAGTTTTACTCTCTGTTCATAAATTTTGTCTGTCTTTTCCAGTAAATCTTTAATGTATTTATAGTAGTTATGTTTAAAGTCCTTATCTACTGGGTTCAATATTTGGTTAATGTGTGGGTCTGTTTCTGTTTTGTTTGTTTTTCTCTTGATTGCAGGTCACATTTTTAACTTTTTCACTGTTCATCTAATTTGTTTTATATATATTATGGTAGATATTGAATAAAAAAGAACAGTAGAGACTGAAGTAAATATTCACTCCAGAAAAGTCACACCCCTTCCTCTGTCTGGCAGCTAGTTTGTGGTGTTTATTCTCTTTAGTCTAATCTCCAGTTGAGCTGGGTCTGGTTTGAGTTGTTTCAGTTTGCTACGTGTTTGAAATGTTTTGAAAGCACGTGATCTGTGCTCCAGTGAGTCTAGAGATCTCTCTCTCCTTCTCCCCCCTACCCCATCCCCCTGCTTTAAAGTCCTGCTACCAGTTTTTTGTTTTGTTTTTTTGCCTTTTCAAGGGCTTACTGCTCTTGGCCTTTCCCTGCCTCCTCCCTGGCTTTCCAAGTCTTGGCTGAAATCTCTCTGTCTTCCTGGCCTGTCACCAGTCCTTGGTACAGTGAAAGTTCAGTAGAAAAGACTTGATGGGCAGGTGTTCTCAAAGGGATCTCTCTCCCCTTTTCTGCCCTGGCCCTAGCTCTCTGCATGTAGCTACTGTGTACACTTAGTTAAGACTGTGAAAAAGAACTGGCTATACACACTCCCTGGGTCTCCTCAGGACTCTAATAATCCATCACAGAGGTCCACAGATGGCCATAAGAGTTTGGCTTTTTGTATACGCTGATAGACGTCCCTCATCTATGGAGATTTGCTTCTACTCTGTCTGTTCCCCCATTAGGAAAGTGACCATGGATCTTCACTCATCTAGGAACAGCTTATACCCTGATCTGCAGTTAGTTCATCCAGACTTCTTTGCATTCTCGGATCTCTGTAGGTAAAACACAAAGGCATGGCTTTGTAGCCTATCTGGCATGTTTGGTGTTACGGTGATAACAACTGTCTACTTCCACGTTTTACATACTAACTGAAACTATTTAACAATATTTTAATCATTAATGGACATTAGACCTTAATGGTCAAATAGCAATATGAAAAATATTTTTTATTTTTCAATATAGATTGCTATCGTTTGTACTTAAATTATGGAAAGAATCATGATAATTCAGTGAGAAACTAAACCAACTGTTACCTATTTAGTATTTTCCATTACAATGAAATTGACAGAGAAACTTATCAAAGTGAGCTGCAAAAACTGTATTTGGAGTGATTAAGTGCTGGCATACAATAATGCTAATTTTGAGTTGAAACCCAAACAGAGACCTGAAACATGTTAGAATAAAGTTACTACTTCCTGTGAATAGTGCAGATATGAGTAACACTGGCCTACATGTTTTAGAAAAGTAAATTGAATGTTGTGTACCACAAATATGTCTCTGGAATGTACACATCTGAATTCTCTACTTACCTAAACTGACCCTTTTTTTAATCACATGCATACATTCATGCTTTTGTGCTACCAGGATGTTGATTTCTAACAGGGTGCTATGTCTTAGATAAAGAAAATGGCTTAAAGAAAGTGGCTAGCATAAACTTTGCTTCTTGAGGTCTCTCAGGACATCAAAGGGACTTGGAACTGGCTAAAAGTCAGCCAATAAAGGTCGAATTTTCTAGATACTTGGTTCTACTAGAGCTTGAAGCTAGTAGAGTTTAGAGGGGCTACAAAAGACATCCTAAGGATTCACAGACTACTTCTTGGTGCATCAGCCATAAAAACCACTGGGCTCTTTACCCAAATTTCTTTACTTGGAATCTGTGTTCATGCTGGTGAACCAGTAGTAGTGGGGAGAAGAGATTGCACATATTATTTATAGAAGCGACATCACTGTTTCATCATATTGTGGTATTAAAATATAAGGTGCAGTATATTTTGGAAGCTTCCGGAGACCAGGGACATTGTCTTGTTTACTTTTGGATCTTTTTCATCTAGCAAGGCCTGCCAAATAATCACTGTTAAATAAATATTTGTTGAAGAACTGATTGGATGAATATTATGGAAATATTTTACATGAACTGGAAATATCACTGGATGCATCCATATTCTAGATTTCCTAGTACTGTGTTGGGTTAACATAGCAGCTTGCATTACTTTTACTAGGGACTAATAGAAGGATATCAGTAGGATAACAGCCATGCCAACTTTAATTTTAAAAAATCCAGTTATTCTTTGGTGGTAGATTATAGAAATTTTGCAAAGCGTCAGTGAAACATTTTCTAATAAAAGGAAGCCAGTGATTGTTAAGGTATACTCCCACATAAGAAGACTGTCCATAAAGGTGAGAGTAGAAGGTTCACTTGGTAGACAGTTGCTAGAATGGGAAGACCAGTGAAGGGAGATCAGCACAGAAGGGGTTGGGCACCAGCTGACAGAACAAGGAAACACCCCTGAAATCCACATTCCATTATTATTCCTACATTTTTTATTGCAAAGCAGACATTAATTTAATTTGGTTTACTACGGTAATGTATTCCTGTTATCTGCTCTCATAAGGACCAGCTGCCGTAATTCTGCCTTGCTGATTCCCTGCTTCATTTATCTACTTTGCTCTTGTGAGTTCTTATAGAAAATGCCACCCCATTTTCTTTCCCTCACTCTTCTTGCTGTTTGGCTTTACAGGTCATCCATATTACTATTGATCCTTAGAGGGAGTAGTAGAATTTTCATAGATGTGTGCTTTAAATCCCAAAGGGCACGTAGTCAATAGTTGAAATGTAATGGATTTGGAATGGTAGCACAACCACAAAAATAACCAAATAAGTAAATGTGTAACTGTGCAGGTAAAGCCAAAGGCTTGGGCCACAGTCCCAGCACTGGCAGTAACAGAGAACATCAGTGGAGTTGCTCTTCCTTTGGACTATGAGGACTTTGGGCTAGGAGAGACTGTAAGCAGGGAAAGCTATGAAATTCAGAATGAAAGAGATGGAATCATAGTGCTAAAGCCTCCGCACAAGAGCAGGAAGATTCTATGGCACAGCCAGTGAGAGTGCTCCCCAGCACTGATTCCAGCCATGTACCAACCAGATAAGAGATGATTTTACTGTCAGTATCAGAATCATCTAAATAACACAGCTTATATTCAGTGCAAAGCACAGGGAATTTTTTTGTTTCTTTGCTTATTTTTTTGTGTGTTTTAATTTCAGGTTTAATCAGACAACATTATAAGCTACCCCAACCTTTCTGGGAGTTATACTTTCCTAGGGCTTGTCTGCAGCGTTGGAACTTCATTAGTTCTTCATACCCTTGGAACTTTACTATTAATAATAACCTTAAGCATAATAACCATGTTTATGACTTCTTTGTGTGTGCAGGCCCAAGGAAAGGCCTTAGATTACGTTCTCTGTGTCTCTGAGAAATGCTGTAAACACAACAATTTTTCCCCTTCTACATATAGGTCAAAGGGCAGGGGAAAGCACAGTTTGGCTGCATATATTCTCATTTACTACATAATTACTTAGTATCTTTCCTCCTTAGCCTCCCTTTGAAGCTAAAGCTAGTGGCATTCCTAAACTTTATAGTAATCTTTAAGGTTTCTCATTATACACAAAAATGTTGGTCCCTTACATCTTTTTATAAAGGTTTGGTGATTATTAAAAATGCTATGCTTTATGATAACATTTTTCATATGGTTTTAAACACATATTTTAAGCAGAAATATACAGCTATTTTCCTGTAGCTCACCATCTATTTTGGAATTAAAGTTTCTGGCATAGATATTTTTTAGAACGAAATAAGTTAAGTGAGCATTTTTGCTAACTAATTTTAAGATTCCTGTTTCTTTTTCTTTTTCTTTTTTTCCCCTATTTTCAGCTTTCTAAGAAGTACGGAGTCCATGTTTGTGGAGAAGGTGGAGAGTATGAAACGTTCACTTTGGACTGCCCTCTATTTAAGAAGAAAATAATTGTGTAAGATATCATTTCAGCATTTTCTTCCCCTTCCTCAAATTTGTGATGGAAGCAATGTAACCTTAAGCTGGAGGCAACTTTTGTTAAGAGAAATAGAACATGTCCTCCAAGTTCACAAACAGTCAATTTGTTTAATACCAGTGAAGTCGTCTGAATACCTAAATCAATACATGACAAGACGAGGCCTTCATAGAAGCCTATACACTTTTTAGACATTGCACTTTCATTTACTTGCTGATTATGGCCTGCAGTAAAACAGGTACCTACACACTGACACTTTTATCCTTTCATGAAGTGTGAATTGCCTGTGTTATTTATCTTTCATTACAGCTACATTTGATAAACTGCCACATCAGTAGCCTGTGGGTTCCATTAACTCCGTTCTCTTTTTCCTTTTTCTTGGCTTTAATAACTTAGAATGGTAATACTAAATATTTCTCTTCAATTATTTGGGGTTATTTTTACATATAAACTTTGTTTTTAAATGAATTCTGTTTTATGGTGAATAGTGTGATTTATTTGCCATAAATTGTTAAACTTCATGTAGCAAAAAATAGGAACTTTCTTCAGTTTGTTAACATTATTCTCCATACTCTAATTTATATCACTCCCCTCATATGCTAAGAGAGCACTTTATTTGCTTTTCCTAAGCTCTTCAGCTTCTTGAAAAGGTTGTCAGAATTATGCTTGATTTCAGAAACCTCATCTGATGAAAGACTAGAATCTTTTATCAAATGGACAGCTTTAATATTTTCAATACTGAAAGGTGACTTCTTTGTACATATTAATAATGAGGGAAAGAATGTTCTAAGAAGTTAAGACAACTCCAGGTGAATTTTCTGAAAATTACATTTTTCTTGGGAAACATAGCCAAGACCTTTTCATTACCCTGTGCAATATTCACCCACTCTTGCTTCTCTCATTTCTTCTAACTTCTTTTCCATTAATAATCATCAAACATAATAATAATATATTTGGCAAATATATATCAAGTACCTATTATGTCTAAAGCATTCTACTGGGCACCACTGATGTTGAAACATAGTTCCTGTCTCCAGAAGGGTGGAAGGAAGACATATCTGCATAAAATTGTGACACAAAATGGTAGAGGATAAGAGTCAGAAGAATAAGTTCATAGATGGGAGGTATTTCTTCTGGCTTCAGTGACCACAAAACAATTCATTGAATGAACTGTGCCTTAGGTATTACTTCTATGAAATAATACTGTTTGGTTATTTAAGAAAAACATTTCCATGCTAGGGTGAAATTATAGTATAATAGGAAACTTGCAATATACTTATTAGACTAACCAAATTAGAAAAAAAATAAAAAGCACAATAAGAGAAAGAAGGCCAAAGAATAATACTCTTCCTGTTTATTGGACACCTTGAGGTACTGGAGCACCCAGAACTCTTTATGGACAACATAGAAGAAATGTACTGCTTTACACTACATAACCATAAGGTTTATTTATCTTAGTACTTTAGACCTGAAAAATGAATCTTTCACCTCATCATTGTGTAGATAGAGAAACCTCAACCTGACTGAGGCAATGACGTGATGGGAGTTAATCATGCTGTTGAAGAGAAGGATGTCAGGGAAGGTGTATTAGAACCCTCTAGTGCCAAAATGAGCTGTTCAATTGAACTGGATAATCATTTGTTGAGGATAATTATGTGGGTGGAACTCTGCAACCTGCCACCCTGCTCTGTAAAAGTTCTTCTGTAAGAATGGAGAGGCAAATCAGCAATACTGTAAGTGCTAACATACGAGTGTGTACCTTGAGAACAGAAGGGGAAGAACTGACCTTTCTTACTCAGTTATCAGCTACTCACTAATCTGATTTTGATGCTTAAGCATGTTCTTTGATTTTTTTCTTCATAGGCTCTGCCTCACCTCAGCTTCGTAACTTTCTTATTTGATTTCTTTTCGCTAGATTGCCTTCCCATTTACCCCCACTTTGCTAAATCCTTCCAATTTTAAAGGCTTTGGTTGTTACTACTTCCAGTGTTTGTCTTCATATCTGAACTCTCAGAACACACAGTAGTAGGCACTGATAAATGTTAAATATAGTGGAATTAATTTTTCATTTATTGTTTAGTTTTAAATATCCTATTTCACTTTTATGTATTCCTTTCTTAGGTTATAACTAGAGGTTGTAGTAGTTGAATGGAAAAAGAATGTCACCTACTATATACAAAATCTTTCCTTCTCTTTAAAATAGAAAATGTCCTTATCATACCTATCTGATAAGCACTAAATGTGATGATGTGAATGAATATGCATTGCACGTTCTAAAACTGTATATAAATTAAAGTTATTTTATTTAGAGATAGTTTTCCATGTGACACGCTTAAAAGATAAGTTTAGACCTGGTAACTACTTGTTAACAATTGACAGTTAATCATACTGGATCCTGTCAGTTAGAATGTGTTTGGGGGGACAAAGTTAATAATTTCTCCTGTTATATTTGACATAGTAGTGATCTTCCACAGTTAGCATACAACTAGTTGATTATTAGGAATCCCCTTTTAAATGTCTAATTCAAAACTTTATGTTAGAAAAAGAGACTGTGAGGAGAAAAAATAAACTTTTGCATGCAAAATGATTTGATTATAATTAGGTGTAGTTTTTTTTTTTCAAAAACACAGATAGAATCTCTTGTATAATGAAATAATTTAGACAAATTAGGGTGGTTCTAGAAGTTTATTATGAGATACATTTTGCCCTGAATTCCAACTAACATTTTGAAAATCTTGTAGGAAACACTGGTATAACAGTCTTTGTGTGGAAGTAATCTTTTAAATTTTTGACTAGAACATTTTACAGTTTACTTTTCACATCAATTAGGGTGTGACTACTCACCTCTAGATGCAAATTTTTAGATCAGAAAATGAGGGTTTTTTCCTGAGGAGCCTTGACAAAAAGAATTGCAGCCTACTCTTTAAGAAAAGAGGACAATTGTAGGTCCTCAAATAAAAAACCTACTTTCTCAGTGTCCCTGGTGGTGCAGTGGCTAAGAATCCACCTGCCAATGCAGGGTACACGGGTTTGAGCCCTGGTCTAGGAAGATCCCACATGCCGTGGAGCAGCTAAGCCCGTGAGCCACAACTGCTGAGCCTGCTCTCTAGAGCCCGCGAGCCACAACTACTGAGCCTGCGCACCTAGAACCTATGCTGTGCAACAAGTCACCGCAGTGAGAAGCTCGCACACCACAACAAAGAGTGGCCCCCCCCAGCTTGCCACAACTAGAGAGAACCCCGCACGCAGCAATGAAGACCCAACACAGCCTAAAAGAAATAAATTTTTTTTTAAAAACCTACTTTCTTTTTATTTCTTACTTTGAAATATATTTGTATGTATATCAAAAGTAAGAACTAAAACATGGGGAATATAGCCAGTATTTTGAAAAAAAAGTAAGAACTAAAATCCCAATGTATTAATGAAGGTGATAATTTTCTTCTCACTGTTAATGAACACAATTTTAATGTCAATCTTTGATACAACCCCATATTTCCATTTGAATTGTCAATATTAATATACTACTGCTACAGAGTTGCTGTGTATGGGATGGATGGATGGATAGAAGAAACAATGGGAAGGAAGGAGGGATGAAAAGAAGAACTAAATTCTATGATTAAAACACTATGCCCTCATTTTCCCCACTTACTCCTCATTTCTACCTATTCAAGACAGAACTCAGCCCAGAGCATCATAATATGGCATTTAGCCGTGAGGATGAATCAAGTACTTTCCTTATCTGCCTTCTCATATCTATTCTGTATCACTTGGGAATTTATTAGAAATTATGAACCATTTTCCTTGTATTTAAATTTATATAATTATTTTTATTATGCTAGAGGTAACCATATATTGTTATTGGTATACATGTATGCTTATGTTCATGTATCCATATATATACAGTATGCATGTATGAAAATGTATGTATTCGTGTGAAGATTGGTAATTGAAAAATCAGTGTGGGTTTTTGATAGTGTCAATAGTTACTGTGTAAATGTAAAGATACTTAACAAAGTTAAACTATACAGTTATTTGTTTATTCAACAAATGATTGAAAATAAGGCAGTGTATTCTGCACTGAGCCAGAGGTGGAGTGTGGGGAGACAGGCAGACAAAGATGAACAAAACCTGGTCCCTCTCTAAGAAGGAAGACAAGCACACAGACACATAATTGTAATATAGTGGATGTGTTATGAAAGGTCTGTAAATGCACTACCAAAGCACGTAAAGCAAAAAACTAGCACTGTCTGAAGATGTCAGGCAAGCCTTTACAGAAATGATGTTGGAAATGTCTTGTGAGGATAAGTGTGAGCCCACGGGGAATATCTGTGTGCAGTTGTCTTTTCAGAGGGGAAGTAGGAACCAAGACCATGGCTGAGCCTCAAGAGAAAATTCAGTGTTTTGAAGTGAGAGGGTTAGGACCTGATCTCTTAACTTGAGAGAGAGCCTGTAGTCAGGGAAGAGAGACTCAGACCTGACTGAGCTAGCTGCCCTTTTGAAGTCGTAACTAGGGATAAGCCTAACGCAGCAGTGAAAGGGAGCATGGGATCCAGCTCTTGGCTACTGAGAAACCTCAGTTGTGTAAGAGGAAGGGGCTGCACTGATTACTTGTATTAATAGGGAAAG
>NW_006789313.1:2053753-2094265 GCF_000442215.2 Lipotes vexillifer
GAAAGAGGAGGAGGGTAGCCAACTGGAAAGCATTTTTGCTGTTGTAGAGTTGTTCTTAATTTTCTGGGTCTCTCTGAGGGTATTCCAGCAGATTCTGCTCTAGGTTTCAGAGAAATCCATGAAGCAGACAGAAACCAGAGACTCTTGAAAGTTGAGTTTCAGGTGATAGTTTATGAAAGAAAAGCAGAGCAGTAGTGGCATTATTCTGTTCGAAGCTGAAAGCCATTGATTTGAATCTATTATCTGTCTCCCAGTTGATTCTGGCCTTGTATAACGGAATGAAATGACATTAGTCAATTAGAGATTATGGATTTAATAGAATCCATAAAAATCATATTCCTCTTCATTTAGTGTTCAGAATGTTATATATTTTCTCTGGATAACAATCTTGATTCAGAATGCAGTAATTGTATCAATTAAGTGAGCTATTTGCTGTCAATCTTCTGTTTCTAGTGGGAATAACTGTCAAGAGAGAGGAGGGCCCGAAACCCTTTCCACTGACACATCACTGGTTCAGGTTAATCACGGTTTTGGTGTACCCATTGTCAAGGATATCAAGACCAAGCTGCATACATCAGGCATTATTGAGGCTCAGGGTCAGTTTCCAAAGCTGGGATTGGGAACATAGAGATTGAAATTTAATGTAAGAATGCGGTCATACACAGGAACTAGAATTTGAATCTATTGAGGAACAAAGATAGGACCAGAACAGACAACTCTGGAGTAAATAGACAAGACGACCAGACTAGAGTTAACAAGGCAGAGAGACAGGTGGTAGAAAGCAAGAGGGGTCTCCTCTTTTCTTTCTCTTTCTCCTCTTGCTCATTATACATTGAGGAATCTTTCAGTTAGGTAGTCTGTGAAGGCAGGTTATTACTTTCTTTCATGATCCCGACTCTTTAATGATTTTATTTCTATCATAATGTTTTTCTTTTAAAGTCATAGAAGCCTGTTTTAATGTAATTTTTTAAAGCACTAACAAGATACGTATTTGATACTAACGGTTCATGAATGGTAGTTGGTTTTTTTTTTTACCATCAAACTGTTTTTTCTCTATCTCTGATCTTTCAAGTGAAAAGTAAGCATATTTTGCTCATGAAAATTTAATATATCGGATCCTAGTCTTTTGAGATTTCTTCTATTGTCGCTAAATAACTTTGCATTACAAAAGTTAATTCAAAAATATTTTACATTAGTGGAAAAGAATCAAAGTAAGAATTTATTTTGCTGAACAACAATGGTTAAAGTGCTAACAATGTACTGATATAAACATTGGAACTAGTTCCTAAGGCATTAAAGAGATATGAGAAATTTCTGCTTTTAGAATTTGAGTTAAAATACAAAAACACTATTGCTTTCTTAATAAACAACAATAAAAAATAATTAGTTATTAGAACTTCACACATAATCTTAGTTATTCATATGTGCTTTACAGGGTATCTTTGATAAAAGTTGAGTTAATTTACATGTATCCATATGGTGCCAGCAAGCAGTTCATACTATTTTACCTGAATGTGGTAATTGCTATGTCAGACAATCAATTTTAATAACAATGATATTGCAGTGTGAAGAGTTCATCTAGAGCTTAAAACCATCACCAGTACTGCCTTTGTGAAGGATAATTGAGATTTTGTGTGAAACACTGGATGAATTACCTCTTGAAAATGAAAAGAATAATGAAGATAAAGCACTACTGTTTAATGGTAGCCCATACCAACCAAATTTGTGGAAATGAAATTGAATAGAAGTTTCAAGTTGTAAAACTGTTCGGAGAGCTTTGAGTGAACCTGAAAGTTGAACTGTGTGTCCTCATAAAGATGAAAAGGTCTTTACTTATTTTTGAAAGTTTAATATTCTCAGTCTTTTCCCCAATTAAATATTGGATTATTAAAAGTAGATGTTAATCACTAATTATGTAGTAAATATGTATACAATAGTATACTAGTGGAAATAAATGAGGATTTTTGGTCTTTTCTAGTCACTAGTAGGAGCAACTTGCCACAAAACAGATTTTGCATAGTAGATAAATGTATTATAACATTTTTTTATTTCAGGGATTCATCAGAAGTAGTCACACATTCAGCTGATGCATTTGCACCTGTGGCTTACCTACGCTTTTTAGAATTGCACTTGGAGGACAAGGCAAGTAAATCTAAGATTCACAGTGATTTAAAGAGAAAATTGAGATATGTGCATTGTTTCTATAGATGTAATTCTATAACAACAAATGAAAGGGTAAAAAAAGTGATTTTTTTCAAATCCTCAGTCAGTAACTAAGAATTCTGCAGATGTTTATAGTTTTAAGAGCTCTATATTATATAAAAGATATTACATTGCTGAAGAGTTTGCAGTTCATTTGAAAAGGGAATCATATATACATTAATCAAGGAGAAGACAGGACGGTGTATAACCAAATATTAAATCATCTAGAAAATTAAGAATTAGGTTATTGAGCATCAGCCTTAGGGGAAAGGTTTGAGGATAAATTGGATCTTCATTATACAAAGTTTAAGAGGAGAAGAAAAGGACAAATTAAAGCTTTTCCAAAAATATACAGGGGAACAGTCGTACAAATGAAAGATGGAAAATGAAGCAGAAAGTGTGATAGTTTTATTTTAAATACATTGATTGTCAAAACACAGCAGAAGTCAATTTTAAAATGTTTTGTGGAATAGTTAAGGTCTAGATTAGACCCTGTGATTAAAAGCTCTGCTTCTTGAGGCATAAATGATTGGAAGAAGTCTGCATCTTTCGTGTTCTGTCATCAAGTGTCTTGAGGCACACCCACAGTCATATATATGATAGAGAATCTGAAGAACCAAGAGAATCAATAATTGGCAAAGGAAGGAGAAAAATGGGAACCCCAGTAATCTCTCAATCAGCAAGAGTTTCCAAAAGTAGAGAATAATATTTGGTGCCATTTCTCTAGAAAAACTAGAAAAGACAAGGTTGAAAAGAGATGATTGAATTGGGCTGAAAGATGACTATTGGTGACCTTTTACCAAAAAACTGGTAAACCTCAAGAGAATGAAGCTAAACTATCCAGACATCTTTCAGACCCACTGAAAGGAGCCTCTTCTAGGTCTCTGCTACTTTTGCTGCCATGGGCACGCACAAAAAAATCAAAACCACCAAATTCTGGTTTAAATACATTAGCCATTGTATGTTCACCTCTACCTAAATAGCTCAGTATTCACACTATTTTGGTATTGCTTTGGGCTTCTCTGTCCATTTGCCCTCTTGCTGAAAAGAATATTACTTCTTTAAGGTGCAGTACTCACTGACACTGAATAAATATGGTGCATTTCCTTTTTTTTTTTTCCTTAGGTGTCCCCAGTACCTGACAACTGCAGAACATCTAATTATATACATAACTCTTGAAAAGCATTTTTGTTACTAAGCTGGTATTTTTATATTTTAAAAATCACGTAGCATTTTCTCAATTATTATGTCCCACGTTTTTCATTACATTTTTTTATTCTTAGAAATATTTATCTTTATCAGAAGTTGGTAGAACCATTGATTAATTGGTTAACACATCCAATCCATGATCTCTGTGATTGGTACCTTCTTTTTTCCCCTTTTACTTTATCTGAAATCCTCATTTCTGTAACATTTCTTCACTTTCATCACACTGGTTTATTTTCCTCTTTCTTGTTCCTGCTTTCAACTCTGCCTATAGTATCCTAATGCAAAGGCATTTGAAAATGAGGATGAAAAGGTAGTCACTGTATTTAGCTAATCAAGTTTATTCTACCGGGCGTCACCATTTTTGTTTTGAATATATTCATTGTTTCAACATTATTGGACAATCAAGAAGAATACCATTAACTCTTACTGGTTGTTTTATAACTGATTAAAAAGTGTAGTTTTTCGGTATTACCTATGCTGACTTCAGACTACTTTTAGAGTTTGCAGCAAAATTGAGCGGAAGGTACAGAGAGTTCCCACACATGCACAGCCCCCCGAGCTGTCAACATCCCACACCACAACAGTACATTTGTTACAATCAAGGAATTTACACGGACACATCAGTTATTACCCAAAGACCATAGTTACATGATGAGTCACTCTTGGTGTTGTACATTCTATGGGTTTGGACAAATGCATAATGACTTGTATCTACCATTATAGTATAATACAGAATAGCTCTGCCTATTCATCCTTCCTTTTCCTCTAACCCCTGGTAACTTCTGATGTGTTTACTCTTGCCATAGTTTTGCCTTTTCCACAACATCATGTAGTTGGAATCATTTAGTATGTTGCCATCTCATATTGGCTTCTTTCACTTACTAATATGCATTTGGATTCCATTGTGTCTTTTCATGGCTTAACAGCTCATTTCTTTTTCTTTTTTTCTTAAGACAATTTTTTAGAGCAGTTTTCGGTTCACAGAAAAATTGGAGGGCAAGTACAGAAATTTCCCATTTACCCCCTGCACCCACATATGCATAGTCTTCCTCATTATCAACATCCCTTCCCAGAGGGGTACATTTGTTACAATTAATGAACCTACATTGCACATCGTAATCACTCAAAGTTCATAGTTTACATTACAGTTCACTCTTGGCTTTGTACATTCTATAGATTACATGTATGCATCATTATGGTATCATACAGAATATTTTCACTGCCCTAAAAATCCTCCATGCTCCACCTTTCATCACTTAACTACCTCCAACCCCTGCAACCACTGATCTTTTTATTATCTCCATAGTTTTGCCTTTTCCAGAACATCATATAGTTAGAATAATATGGTATGTGCCATTTTTAGATTGGCTTCTTTGACTTAGTAATATGTATTTAAGGTTCCTGCATGTCTTTTCATAAGTTTTTAAATGCTTAATAATATTCCATTGTCTGGACATACCATAATGTATTTATCCTTTCACCTACTGAACGACATCTTGGTTGCTTGAAGTTCTGGCAGTTGTGAATAAAGCGTTTGTAAAACATCCATGTGCAAGTTTTTGTGTGGACATAAGTTTTCAACTCTATTGGGTAAATACCAAGGAGCATGATTGCTGGATTATATGGTAAGAGTATATTTAATTTTACAAGAAACCACCAAACTGTCTTCCAAAGTGGCTGTACTATTTTGCATTCCCACCAGCAGTGAATGAGAGTTCCTGTTGCTCCACATCCTTGCCAGCTTTTGTTGTTGTCAGTGTTTTGGACTTTCATCATTCTAATAGGTGTGTAATGGTATCTCATTGCTGTTTTATTTATTTTTTTTAATATTTATTTATTTATTTGGCACTCAGGATCTTTGTTGCCGCCTGCGGGATCTTTTAGTTGCGGTGCGCAGGATCTTGAGTTGTAGCATGTGAGCTCTTAGTTGTGACATGTGG
This sequence comes from Lipotes vexillifer, assembly GCF_000442215.2. Taxonomy (NCBI): domain Eukaryota; kingdom Metazoa; phylum Chordata; class Mammalia; order Artiodactyla; family Lipotidae; genus Lipotes; species Lipotes vexillifer. The sequence goes on from NW_006789313.1 coordinate 2,059,105, forward strand.
GATCTAGTTCCCTGACCAGGGATCAGACCCAGTCCCCTGTGTTGGGAGTGTGGAGTCTTAACCACTGGACCACCAGGGAAATCCCCTCATTGCTGTTTTAATTTGCATTTCCCTCATGCCGTATGACATGGAACATCTTTTCATGTATTTATTTGCTATCTCTGTATCATATTTGGTGAGATGTCTGTTTAGATCTTTTGCCAATTTTTTATTCAAACTCTGTTTTTTATTATTGAGTTTTTAACAGTTCTCTATATATTTTGGAAATAGTTCTTTATCAGCTATGTCTTTTGCAAATATTTTCTCCGAGTCTATGGCTTGTCTACTCATTCTTTTGCCAGTGTCTTTCACAGAGCAGAAGTTTTTAATTTTAATGAAGCCCAGCTTATTAATTATTTTTTTCCTGGATCTTGCCTTTGGTGTTGTATCTAAAAGTCATCACCAAACCCAAGGTCATCTAGGTTTTCTCCTATTTTATCTTCTAGGATTTTTATGGCTTTGCATTTTACAATTGGGTCTGTTATCCATTTTGACTTAATTTTTGTGAAGGGGTATAAGGTTTGCGTCTGCATTCATTTTTTTAATGTGTGCATATCTAATGGTTCTAGCACCATTTGTTGAAAAGCCTATATTTTCTCCATTATATTGCCTTGCTCCTTTGTCTGTATTTGTGTGGACCTATTTTTGAGCTGTCTATTCTGTTCCATTGATTTGTTTGCCTATTCTCTTGCCAATACCACAAAGTCTTAATTACTGTAGCTTTATAGTATGTCTTCAAGGCAGATAATGTCAGATTCTGACTTTGTTCATCTCCTTCAATACTGTGTTTGACTATTCTAGGTCTTTTACCTTTCCATATAAACATTAGAGTCAGTTTTTTGATATCCACAAAATAACTTGCTAAGATTTTGAATGGGACCACATTGAATCTATAGATCAAGTTGGAAAGAACTGACGTCTTAACAATATTGAATCCTACTATCCAAGATCATAGAATATCTATTTATTTCATTCTTCTTTGATTTCTTTCATCAGAGTTTTATGTATATATGTATATGTATATGTGCTTAGACATCCTTTTTTTTTTTTTTTTTTTTTGCAGTACCTGGGCCTCTCACTGTTGTGGCCTCTCCCATTGTGGAGCACAGGCTCCGGACGCATAGGCCCAGCGGCCATGGCTCACAGGCCCAGCCGCTCCACGGCATGTGGGATCTTCCCAGACCGGGGCACAAACCCACGTCCCCTGCATCGGCAGGCAGACTCTCAACCACTGTGCCACCAGGGAAGCCCTTAGACATCCTTTTTAATGTTCATTGTTCTAACTTAATCTGTTAAATGTTGACTCCTTTAGGACTTTTTTCTTTTTTTTTTTAATATCAGGCTTTGAGATGGCATTCTTAGGGTGAATCAGGAAAGAAATAAGTAAGAGTTCCTTTCCCAGAAATTTTATTACATCTCAATGGATTGGGTAAAGCATTGGCCAAGTCACCAGCTTTACTCCTGAGCCCACGCAGGTAATAGAGAAGGGGATTCTATAGAGGGAAAACAAAGTATAATTAACAAAAGAAAGATGAATAAATGCTAGAGGGCAAAAATGACAGATACTCTTCCACATGTTTTATCAAATTCACATTGTTATCTTAAACTCACATTAACAAATTAATTAACACTCTACCCCAAATAATAGTGAGACCTCAAATGTATACTTTGAATACCACTCTGAAAATCCGACCATATCTGTTCCCTAAACACACACACACACACACACACACACACACACACACACACACACACACACACATATATGCCTCAAGTTCTTTTTATGGCTCCATTTTATTCTTTGTCAGTATTTTCTCTGAGAAAGACTGTGTCTTCTCCCACAAGTTTACTTTTAACCTCTATGCAGATAATTCTCAAGCACATCTCTTCTTTACCATGAACATTCAATTGGTTATCTAATCCTTTATAAGTTAGTTTTAATGTCTTGTACAGCAGCGGCCCTCAACCTTTTTGGCACCAAGGGCCATTTTCGTGGAAGACAATTTTTCCACAGTCGGGGGTGTGGGTGATGGGAAGCAGTGGGGAGAGGCAGATGAAGCTTCACTCACTCGCACACCGCTCATCTCCTACTGTGTGGCCCAGTTCCTAACAGGCCATGGACCGGTGCTGGTCCGTGGCCCAGGGGTTGGGGACCCTTGCTGTACACTATTCCATTTCTGTGCCCATCTCTCTAGTCAAAGTTGTATCTTGCCCAAACTCTTGGACAAGATAGAACTTCTTTAAGTGGACTCCTTGCTTTTATTCTCCCCATATTCTACTTCATTGCCATATTAGATTTTTCTTTCTAGTTTTTGTTTCTATGCACAAAAATCCATAATGGCACTACATGGTTTTCTCAATAAATAAGATGTTTAGCTATGACATGTTGCCATAACATTCTTTTTCAGTCTTTCTCCCAGGACTCCCCCACATGTACCTTTGCTCTTGTAATACAGAACCATTGGAAAAGTCCCTTACCATGCCTTCTGCTTCTCTCCTCCCTTGCCTTTACTTATTCTATCTGTCTTTTTTAACTGTTTACATCCTGTCCATGATGTATGACTGAATTCAAATACTCTTATACACTTAGCCACACCAGATGAACTGCCCTAATACTTTGTTTGTTCTTCTCGTGACCATTAATTTAAGCAGCTTATGTTATAGTTGTTTAAGGACTTATTATTTCTACTAGACTGTAAATTTCTTAAGGACTCTTCTTTTTTCATCTTCACACCCCCTACAACAGCAACTAGTTCTGCAATAAGAATTTTTTAATTTAACTGATTGTTATTTTCATACTTAATATTTTCTTCTTACAGAATTGTATAGACGTGCTTCCATTTCATGTTGCATACCATTTAATGAAAGTCACTTTCTTGTTTATTTTTCTTTTATCCTGTTAGAGAAAAATGCTCCAAGCAAACTGGAACATAAAATACAGCCTTTAGAGAGGTTGTTAGTATAAAATTTATCAGTAAGATTTGCACTTTATATATAATGACCCTTAAGCTTTTCTATTGAATAATTAACCTATTTAAATGTTACCTTTAAGTTAAAATATTTATTTGAGTGTAATAATTATATCAACTAAACATGGGATCCCAAACAAAATAACTGAATAATGAAAAGCTCCAGGTTAAAAATGGGGAAATATATTAAAATTTCTTTTGGGGGCTCTGACTTTATTGCTTATGGCAAACTTGATGCTAAAATGAACCATACATACATCACTACTCTGACAGGCTTGAGAAAATGAAAAATACAAAGCTTTACATAAATCAGCCAACAGATCATATTAAAATGCATAACCTTTAACAGAAGAATAAAGACTTTTAACAATTCAGAAGCTCTTCCTTCCTTATGTAGTTGTTTTAGATTTTTCAAACAGCTTTATGAGAAATAATATTTCAAATTAATTATTGGCAAAGCCATTGCATTTATTAAGAGACAAGGTTCACAGAAATTTAGCTCCAATTTTACTAACGTACCCTACTATCACTTAATACTTAATTTTGTATTTGTTTTTGTTTTTGTTTTTGTTTTTTGCAGTACGCGGGCCTCTCACTGTTGTGGCCTCTCCCGTTGCGGAGCACAGGCTCCGGACGCGCAGGCTCAGCGGCCATGGCTCACGGGCCCAGCCGCTCTGCGGCATGTGGGATCTTCCCGGACCGGGGCACGAACCCGTGTCCCCTGCATCGGCAGGCAGACTCTCAACCACTGCGCCACCAGGGAAGACCCTTAATTTTGTTTTTTGTTGAAATAACCCATGGGACAATTATATATATATTATATATTTTATATAATTATATTTTATATATATTATATATATAAAATATATTTTATATAATTATATATATATATAATTATATTTATAAAAGCTCATATTCCTACTAGTTGTAACTTTTAAAGACATCATAATTTCATGGACCATTTTATTTTATTTTATTTTATTCTATTTTTTAGATTTATTTATTTATTTCATTTTATTTTGCTTTTTTTCAGAAACCTCATCAAATATCTTGAAAAAATTTTTAACATTAAATCATCTCTGTGCTTTTATTTTTCTCTTCAATCCAACAAATATCTGTGAGCACCTACTCTATTTAAAAAACTGTTAGGCCTGCATGGAATTGACTATAATTATGGACAGAATACAGCATAATTCTAATTCTGATTTTAAATTGAAGTTATTATGAGTAATCATTATTTCCAGCATTATGATTACAATAACAGTTCAGTAGCTTGGCTAATCTGAACTGAAGTTATGGCCATAATATATTGTTGATTCAAGTTGAAAAGTAATGTGTAGGATATGATCTTGTTTTTCTAAAATATAGTGGCAGAGACAAGGAGCTTATATATTTAATTATATTTGATTAAGGATAGTAAGATGTAAGCACATAATAACCAGACTGATAATATTGGTTTCTTCGGGGAAAGGGAGCATGAAGGGGAAAAACAGAGAGAAGCTTAATTCTTTATATATCTGTAATTGTGATTTCTTACAATGAGCATATATTTTTAAATTTAAAAATATTTGATTAAGAAAATGAGGCATGTGAGTTCATCAGTGCTAAATGAGTATTTAAATGTTATTCTACAGCGTTTTAGTAGTCTCGGTAGAAAGAGATGCACTAGAGCCCTTTAAAACTTTCCATATAACTTAAGTGAAAACAGTACCCACGATGTGGGTTGAAATCTAGTTGATCCTATAGTAAAGTCTAAGCAGTGAATCTTGGGGCAATAAATAAATAAATGAATAAATAAATAAATAAAGACTAAAAGTATTTGGATGGTTGGCCTCTTGATTATGTTGTGCATGGGAATTTACTCTCACAGCTCATAGATGCATGTATAAATTTGAAGATCCCTGCCATGGAAATATGCTGTCACAGTCTCTATACCACCTCAAAAATATTTCCTTACAGAGGGACGAAAGAAGGAGAAAGATAAAGGATGACTTTTATTCGTCAACATTTGGTTCAACACAACTTTCCTACCACACCCCACCCTTTCCCCATCTTTTGTCCTCAAGCTAAAGAGCAGAAAACTGATGTGGTAGGAGGGAGCAAGGCATTCAGCAGGTTTTAAAACCTTATTCTATAAACCTTATTGATATAACTTGGGATTCAGGTAGATTTTGGCCTTAGGTACCGCTGTGCCAATGCTGCCATAAATGATCATTGGAGCAGATTAATAAATCAAGCGTCAGATTCACCCAAGTTTAGAGAGCTACTTAACTCATTTCTGTCCCTAATGTATAGATTTCAGTAGTACCAGCAATTTCTCAGTGTGTCAGGAAGTCATGAATCAAACTGGGCAGTAGATTTTGAACCCAAATCTTGATAGATTTAATCAGTTTGGGGCAGGATCATAAAAATAACCAATCAGTTGATTTCCTTCTCTTCCTTCAAATTCTAACTGACTGACTTTTTTCTTTAATATTTACTTGGTTGTTGTGTTCTCCCGTGTAGCTTTTTGTTCTTGGTGTTGTTTTAAAAAATAAAGTTTCTGATGGGTGTTTTCATAAAGTTTCACTTTGATGATTTCTCATAAAAGAGGTGTGGCATACCACTTATTCATTTAATATATTTATTTGGTGCTTACATTTATATGCCTGACACTGTTCATTCAGTGGGGATACAATAGCGAATTGGACAACCAAAAATCATTTCCTTCGTGGAGCTTTTATCCTATGGAATGAGACAGATAAACAAATCAAATATATAAAATAGAGGGGATGGGGGAAGTTGCCTCATTGCTCATAGAAATGAAGATTGGAGTTTATGGAATAAACATGATCTGAGAATCTTAGGGTGCTCTGGTGACAGGTTTAAACCCAGATTTAGGGTAGCAAGACTGGTTCTTTAGGTCATATACCAGAGAGTGGTGATGAGCTGTGAGTGGTTGGATTTGGGTAGGTAAAGGCTAAGAGTCTTGCCAGAAGCCTGTAGATACATCCAAAGAGTGATTCAGTGAATTAGAAGTCAAAAGAAAATATTCAGAATGAAGCATGGAGAGAAACAAAGATAAATACGCATTAGAGGTTGAGAAATAAAAATAGTGGAAAGGTCTAAAATGTAATTAAAGTGTCAGAGAGGACAGCTATAATGGGTAAAGTGCACAAATTGAGAAGATAATGGTTCAGAACTTTCCAAAATTAATTAAACATACTAAGGTACAGATTCAAGAAGTCTTATGAACCACAGATGGAATAAAGAGAGATCCACATTTAGGTGTGTGATAATAAAACTTCTGGAAACAAAAATCAAAGAAAAAAATTGAAAATAATCAAAATGCATTTTTTAAAAGGCTACAATCAAAGAAGCAACTATTAGAATGAAACCTAACTTTTAAACAGAAAAAAAGGGAATCCAAAACAATGCAGTCATATTCTTGGTAGTGTTAAATGAAAATAACCATCATCCTAGAATCTGTAGCCAGCAAAAAATGTCCTTCAAAAATTAAAGTGGGGCTTCCCTGGTGGCGCAGTGGTTGAGAGTCCGCCTGCCGATGTAGGGGACATGGGTTTGTGCCCCAGTCCAGGAGGATCCCACATGCCACGGAGCGGCTGGGCCCGTGAGCCATGGCCACTGAGCCTGCGCGTCAGGAGCCTGTGCTCCACAACAGGAGGGGCCACAACAGTGAGAGACCCGCATACCGCCAAAAAAAAAAAATTAAAGTGAAGGTACTTTCAGGATGATGGTTATGCATTTGCCAAAACTCATTGGTAGAGCACTTATGGTTTGTCCATTTCACTGTAATTTTTATCCTTAAGAAATAAATATTTTAACTCTAGTTAAAAACATTTATGTTAAAACCTTAACATATTTTATTATGCTTTGGTGTGTCTGCTAGTAATAATTTTTCTAAGTTGTTTTAAAATTTCTTAACTTTATTTTTATTTTACTCCAACATTTTATTAAGGAAAATTTTAAACATACAGAAAAGTCTAAAGGAAGAAGAAATAAAGACCTTCCCAGTTAAAGAAAAACTGAGAGAGTTCTAGACTTGCCCTTCTTATGAGTATTGCCAAAGGGAGTTCTTCAAGTTGAAAAAAAAAAAAAGACACTAGACAGCAACACTAAAGCATTTGAAAATGTAAAGCTCTCGAATAAAAGGTAAATATATAGATGTATACAGAGTTTTATAATATTGTAATGGTGCTGTGTAAATTATTTCTAATTCTGGCATAGAATGTTATAAGTAAAATCATGAAAAGTAACTATAACTATAAAACTATGTTAGAGGATACAGAATATACAAAGATATAAGTTGTGACATCAATAACATAAGGTAAGAGAGAGGAAGTATAAAGGAGTAGAGTTTTATATGTGATTAATGTTAAGTTGTTATCAGTTTAAAATAGATTGTTATAGATGTTTGATGCAGTCCCCATAGTAACCACAAAGAAAATAACTATAGAGAATGCACAAAAGAAATGGAGAAAGGAGTCAAAGTGTGTCACTACAGAAAAAAAAAAACAACAAAAAAAACCACAAAAGACAACTGCAAAGGAGGAAAGGGTGACAAAATAACTAGAAGACTAGAAGACATAAACAATTAACAAGATGACAATAGTGAATCCTCTCTACCACTAATTGCCTTAAATATAAATAGATTAAACTCCAAATCAAATGACATTGGGGAGGGTGGAGATCAAGATGGTGGAGTAAGAGGATGTGGAGCTCACCATCTACAAAACACCAAAAATTACCTCTACATGTGGAACAATTCTCATGGAAAACCAAATGACATAGAGTGGTTAAATGTATTGAAAACAACAACAACAACAATATGCCCTTTATAAGAGATACACTTTAAATATAAGGTTATCCATAGGCTGAATGTGAAAGGATGAGAAAAGGTATTCAATGAAAATAACTAAAAGAGAGCAGGAGTGGCCATACTTATATCAGATAAATAGATTTTTAGGTCAAAAACTGTCAAAAGAGACAAAGAAGAACATTTTATAATGATAAAACAGCAGCTCACCAGGACGTTATAACAACTATAAATATATATACACCTAACAGCAGAGCACCCAAATATATGAAGCAAACAGTGACAGAATTGAAATGAGAAATAGACAGTAACACAATGATGGTAGAGATTTCAGTCTCTCACTTTCAATAATGTAGAAATCAACCAGATTAAAGGTCTTGACCTATACTGTAGGAAACAGAGGACTTGACCTATACTGTAGACTAATTGGACCTAATAGACATTAAACTAACACTCCACCCAACAACAATAAATTATACATTCTTCTCAAACATACCAGGAACATTCTCCAGGATAGATCACTTGTTAGGCCACAAAACACATCTTAACAAATTTAAGAAGATTGAAATCATACCAAGTATCTTTTCCAACCAGAATGGTATGTAACTTGAGATCAATAACAAAACTGGAAAATTCACAAATATGTTGAAATTAAACAACACACTCTTGAACAACCCATGGGTCAAAACATACACACACACACATACACACACACACACACACACACTCAAGAGAAATTAGAAAATATCTTGTAACAAATGAAAGTGAAAATTATGAAATGAATTTGAATTTCATTTGAATTTCAAAATTATGAATTTCAAAAATTATGAAATGCAACAAAAGCAGTGCCAAGAGGGAAATGTATAGTGGTAAACACATACATTAAAAACAAAGACAGAGTGATGTTAGCATCATGGCCGGGTGAGACACCCCCTTTGTTGCTCCCCTTTAATCTGCAACCAGTAAAACATCCACAAGTCAGCAAAGGTGGTTCTGCCTAACACACCAGAACACTGCAGAATTTTCACACGTCTGTACATTTAAAGGTGGGTGGACTCCAGCACATAGGGGAGGCAAAACCAAGGGAACAGCAGAGGCAATGCCTCTTATCCTGGATCCTCAGCCACTACAGCTGAACCTGCAGCCCTAGTGAACCCAGTAGCAACAGAGGAGTAGCACACACAACTCTGTCCTCCTGGCCACAGCAGTACTCGTGGCCACAGGTAATTGGGAAAAAGTGGTTCAGGGCCTGTGACCCCATCTCTCCAACTGATACAACCACAACTTAGGCCTTCCTGCTCCCCACCTTCAACAGTGGCAGCCACAAGCTCAGAAACTCCAGACACAGCAGAGGCACTGACAACCCCAGCAACCCCCATCTAACCCCCTCCCTCTGCAGCAGTGGAGTCTGTGACTCAGGAGCTCCCCAACACAGGAGTAGCACTTGCCACCCCAGTGCCACAGATGCTGGCACCAACAAGAAGCAGTAACAAAGGGCACTAAGCTACACCGCTGAATGACGGAGGCAGTGGAGGATGGAGAGTGACATCACTAAAGCGCAACCAGAGGCAGCCCAAGTAAGGAAGACCAAAACTTGTGCTATAGCACTGCCTACCAAGGAAAGAAAGACCTCTAATATCCAACCTGTTGAATCCGTTATTGGAAAAAAAACAAAAAAGCTTTATTTAAAGAAGAAAAGTATTCACTACTTAAAATGAGTAACAAATCATCAAGCATCATAAAGCATCACAGTAACACTGTATCACAAAAAGAAAATGACACTTCTCCAGAAACCAAAAGTAAAGTCATGGAATATTACAAGCTAACTGATAGAGAATGCAAAATAGCTGTCATGAAGAAACTCAACAAGCTATAAGAAAACTCAGAAAGGCAGTTCCATGAGTTTAGGAATAAAATTAATGAACAGAAGAACTAGCTTACCAAAGAGATTGAAAGTCTAAAAAAGAACCAAAACGAAAGTCTGGAGCTGGGAAACTCAATAAGCAAGGTGAAGAATGCATTAGAAAGCATTAGAGGTAGAGCAGGCCATGCAAGTGAGAATTAGTGAGCTCAGTGGCAGAACTACAGAAATGATACAAGTAGAAGAGGAAAGACAATTAAGATCTTTAAAAAAATGAGGAAATTCTACAAAAGCTATCTGACTCTTCTAGGAAGGGCACCATAAGGTCATAGGCATCCCAGAAGGAGAAGAGAGTTTTTGTTGTTGCTGTTTTTTAATAACTGAGACATTCCCAAACCTGGAAAAGGAACTGGATATAAAAGTCCATGAAACTAAGAAAATACCTAATTACCTCAACACAAAAAGACATTCTCTAAGATACAGTATATTAAAATTGTCAGAAGTCAATGAGAAAGAATGTTAAAGGCAGCCAGGGGAAAAATGATGGTAACTTACAAAGGAACCCCTGTAAGGTTAGCACATATGTCAGCAGAAACTCTACAGGCCAGGAGGGAGTGGAATGACATTCTCAAAATACTGAAAAATAAAAATTGGTCCACCAGGAATACTCTATCTTGAAGTTTAAATTCAGATAGGAAGAAGAAATAGTCTTTCTCAGACAAATAAAAGCTGAGGAAGTTCATCAACACTAGATCTGCCTTACAAGAAATGTTGGAAGAAGCTCTTCTACCAGAAACAAAAAGGCAAAAGTACACAAAACTTTAAAGTGATAGAGTCAAAAAATTGCGACTCTGTATCAGAATAAGTTTTTAAACACTTTAATATAGCATAAAGGTTGAAGGGGAAACAAGCAGTAAAAATAACTATAGCTACTTAAATTTGGTAACAAATTCACAACATAAAAAGGTAATTTGAGACAAAAAAAGCATAAGAACACTAAGATATATAAAGCAATTATTAACAGACCTAAAGGGAGAAATTGACGTCACAATAATAGTATGGGATATTAACACCCCACATACATCAATGGATAGATCATCCAGAAAGAAAGTCAACAAGGAAACAATGGCCTTAAATGAAACATTAGGCTGGATAGGTTTGATAGATTTATACAGAACATTGGATCCAAATGCAGCAAAATACACAGTCCTAAGTGCACATGGAATGTTCTCAAGAATAGACCATATGTTCGATATAAAACAAGTCTCAATACATTAAAGAAGACTGAAGTCACATCAAGCATCTTATTTGGTCACAATGATATGAAACTGAAATCAACCACAAGAAGAGAGGTGGAAAAATCACAACTATATGAAGACTAAACAATATACTACTGAACAACAATTGGGTCAATGAAGAAATCAAAGGAGAAATTTTTTTTAAATCTGAAGACAAATGAAAATACAACATGCTGCTTACATGGCATGCAGCAATAGCAGTTGTAAGAGGGAAGTTTCTAGCAATACAAGCCTACCTCAAGAAACAAGAAAAATCTCAAATAAAACAATCTAATCTTACACCTAAAGGAAATAGAAAAAGAAGAACAAATGAAGCCCAAATTCAGTAGAAGGAAGGAAATAATAAAGATTAGAGTGGAAATAAATGAAATAGAGACTAAAAAGACAATAGAAAAGAGCAATGAAACTGAGCTTGTTCTTTGAAAAAATAAAAATAATTGACAACCTTTAGCTAGACTCACTAAGAAAAAAAGACAGGAGGCTCTGTTAAATAAAATCAGAAAGGGGGGAAATAGCAATGGATACTCAGACATACAAAGTAATAAAAGAGAATATTATGAACAGCTATATGCCAACAAATTGGACAACATAAAAGAAATGGACAAATTCTTGGAATCATATAAACTTCCAAGACTAAATCATGAAGAAATAGAAAATCTGAATAGTCTGATCACTAGTAAAGAGATTGAAATAGTAATCAAAAACCTCTCAGAAAACAAAAGTACAAGACCAGATAGCTTTACAGGTAAATTCTACCAAACATTCAAAGATGTAATACCTATCCTTCTCAAACTCTTCCATAAAGTTGAATAGGAGGGAATGCTTTCTAACACATCTTAAGAGACCCACATTACTTTGATACCAAAACTAGGCAAGCACAACACAAAAAAAGAAAATTACAAGCCAATATCTCCGCTGAACATAGATGCAAAAATCCTCAACTAGCAAACTGAATACACCAATATATTAAAAGGGTCATACACCATGAACAAGTGTGATTTATCCGAGGAATGCAAGGATTTTTCAATATCCACAAGTTAATCAATGTGATATACTACATTAACAAACTGAAGAATAAAAACCATATGATCACCTCAATAGATGCCGAAAAAGTATTTGACAAGATTCAACATCGATTTATATAAAAACTCTCAAGAAAATGGGTATAGAAGGACCCTACCTCAACATAATAAAGGCCATCTATGACAAACCCACAGCTAACATCATACTTAATGATGCAAAACTGCAAGCTATCCCTCTAAGATCAAGAATAAAACAAGGATGCCCACTCTCACCACTCTTATTCAACAAAGTATTGGAAGTCTTAGCCAGAGCAGTTAGCTGGGAAAAAGAAATGAAAGTCATCTAAATTGAAAAGGAAGAAGCAAAACTCTCACTATTTGTGGATAGCATGATCTTTATATATAGAAAATTCTATACCAAACAACTATTAGAAATAGTAACAGATACAGTAAAGCTGCAGGATACAAATTAACGTGCAAAGTCCATTGTTTCTATATGCTAACAGTGGGCTAGCAGAAAGAGAAATTATAAAAATCTCATTTAGAATTGCAACAAAAAGAATAAAGTACCTAGGAGTAAATTTAATCAGGGAGGTGAAAGACCTGCACACTGCAAACTGTAAGACATTGTTGAAAGAAACTGAAGAAGACATAAAGAAATGGAACAATATTCCATGTTCATGGTGTGGAAGAATTAACTTCTTAAAATGTCTATATTACTTAAAATGGTATACAGATTCAGTGCAATCCCTATCAAAATCCCAAGGACATTTTTCACAAGAACAGAACAAAAAATTCTAAAATTTGAATGGAACCACAAAAGACCCTGAATAGCCAAAGCAATACTGAGAAAAAAGAACAAAGCTGAAGGTATCACACTCCCTGTTTTCAAACTATATTACAAAGTTGTAGTAATCAAAACAGCATGGGATTAGCAGAAAAAAGCAGATATATAGATCAGTGGAACAGAATTGAGAACCCAGAAATAAAATCCACATGTATATGGACAATTAATTTACGACAAAGAAGCAAAGAACAATGTAGAAAGGATAGTCTTTATAATAAATGGTATTGCGAAAATTGGACAGCCACATGCAAAAAATGAAAATAGAATATAATCTCACACCATACACAAAAATCAACTCAAAATGTGTTAAAAACTTGAAGGTAAGACCTGAAAACATAAAACTCGAAGTAAACACAGGCAGTGTGCTTTTTTACATCAGTCGGAAAAATATTTTTCTGGATATATCTCCTCAGGCAAGGAAAACAAAAGCAAAAATAAACAAATGGGACTGCAAATTAAAAAGCTCCTGCATGGAAAAGGAAACGTTTAACAAAACAAAAGGACAACCTACTGAATGGGAGAAGATGTTTGCAAATCATATATCTGATAAGCCATTAATATCCAAAAATATATAAAGAACTCATACAGTTCTCAACAACAACAAAACAGTCCAATCAAAAAATGGGCAGTGGGGCTTCCCAGGTGGCGCAGTGGTTGAGAGTCCGCCTGCCGATGCAGGGGACACGGGTTCGTGCCCCGGTCCAGGAAGATCCCACATGCCGCAGAGCAGCTGGGCCCATGAGCCATGGCCGCTGAGCCTGCGCGTCCGGAGCCTGTGCTCCGCAACGGGAGAGGCCACAACAGTGAGAGGCCTGCATACAGCAAAAAAAAAAAAAAAAAAAAAAAAGAAAGAAAAAATGGGCAGTGGAGCTGAATGTTTTGCCAAAGAAGACATACAGATGTCCAACAGGCACATGAAAAGATGTTTAATGTCACTAATCATTAGGGAAATGCAAATCAAATCCACAGTGAGATATCATCTCACACTTGTTAGAATAGCTATTTTCATAAAGGCAAGAAATAACAAGTCTTGGCAAGGATGTAAAGAAAAGGGAATCCTCGTACACCATAGGTAAAAATGTAAATTGGTACAGTCACCATGGAAAACAGTATGGAGATTTCTCCAAAAATTAAGAATAGATCTATCTTATGATCCAGCTATTCTATGCTGATATTTACCCAAGGAATACAAAAACAGTAATTCAAAAAGATATACACATTTGTATGTTCATAGCAGCATTATTTATGACAGTCAAGATATGGAAACAGTCTAAGTGCTTATCAGTGGACGAATGGATAAAGAAGATGTGGTATATGTACTACATCTTGCTGACACTGGAGTGTAGGTTCTTGTCTCATCACAGAAAGTATTCAGAGACAAGACAGGGAGGTCAAGAAAATAAAGCGAGGATTAATTTAAGTGATAGTACACTCTCAAGGGGAGAGCGGGCAGTTTCAGGTCAGTAGCTGCCCCAGGTTTCTTTGGCAAGCCAGTTATGTGGGCCATAGAAATGAAGGGGTGGAATATTCATTAGGGGGGGAGGGGTGTGGGGGTCATACTCCCTGATTTTCATCCCAGCTCCATCTTCCAAGGGGAGGAGGGATGCCATGATATCGATGCATGATGGAAGCTTCTTATCTGCAAGGCTAATTTTATTGTAATGAGAGCATAATGAGCAAAAGGTTATATTCAGACACTGGAGATTCCCAACTTTTCCCACCTTTCTTTGCCTCTAGGACACTATCATCCCAAAATATGTGGTTTCCTGTCAGTCTGGAGGTTCCTGATTTTCTGCCCAAGCACCCCCATTGTTTACAGGTTGTATGGTTTCCTGCCATTTGGCCCGTGCCCCCCCTTTCTATGCTCATATCTAGGTAACTGCCTGCTTTAACATTGCCACTTACAACAACATGGGTGAGCCTTGAGGGTATTGTGCTAAGTGAATTAAGTCAGATGTAAAAAGACAAATACCATAGGATTTCACTCATATGTGAAATATATTCTTTCAATAGTAAAATAAAATAAATGAACAAATTAAACTAAACAAAAACAAACACCTAGTTACAGAGAAGAATAGTGGCAATTAGAGGGGAAAGAACTGGGGGAGAGGGTGAAATGGGTGAAGGAGCTCAACTGTATGGTGAGGGATGGAAACTAAATTTTTGCTGGTGAGCACATGGTATTGTATACAGAAGTAGAAATATAATGTTGTACACGTGAAACTTATATAATGTTTTAAACTGATGTTACCTAAAGAAAATTTTTTAGATGATTGGGAAAAAAAAAGAAAGAAAGATTTCAAATCAGCAACCTAACTTTACACCTCAAGGAACTAGAATAAGAAGAACACACTAAGCCCAAAGTTAACGGAAGGAAATAATAAAGGTTAAAGCAGAAATAAACACAGTAAAGAACAGAAGAATGATAGAAAAAACCAGCAAAACTAAGAGTTCATTATTGGAAAAGATCAACAAAAATGACAAATCTTTAGCTAGACTAAGAAAAATAGAAGACTGAAATAACAAATATCAAAGATAGTAGAAGTACATTGCAACTGGTATCACAGAAATAATAAGTATGAGACTACTATGAACAATTATATGCCAAAAAATTGGAAAACCTACAAATAATAGATAAATTTCTAGAAATATATGACCTATCAGGACTGAATCATGAAGAAATTTAAAATCTAAGCACACCTATAACTAGTAAGGATATTGGATCAGTAATCAAAAACTTCCCAACAAAGAAAAGCATAGGACTAGTGGTGTCACTGAAGAATTATACCAAACATTTAAAGAATTAACACGAATTTTTCTCAAACGCTTCCAAAAAACTGAACAACAGGAGGGAATGTTTCCAAGCTTATTTTATGAGGCCAGCAATACCCTGGCAAAGATACTGCAAGAAAAGAAAATCAGGTAATGATATTGTAAGAAAAGGAGACTATAAGTCAATATCCCTGATGAATGTTGATGCAAAAATCCTCAACGAACTACAAGCAAACTGAACTCAATAATACATTAAAAGAATTATATACCATGACCAAGTGAGATTTATTCATGGAATGCAAAGGTGGCTCAGCACATGAAAATCAGTCAATATAATATACCACATTAACAGAAGGAAGGACAAAAACCACATGATTATCTTAATTGATGCAGAAAAAGCATTTGACAAAATTCAACCCTTTTCATGATGAAGACACTCAACAAACTAGGAAGAGAAGGAAATTACCACAACATAATAAAGCCCATAGGTGAAAGCCCCCAGCTGTCTTCATACTCAATGATAAAAAAAAAAAAAAAAAAATGGAAAGCTTTCCCTCTAAGATTAGGAAAAAGACAAGGATGCCCTCTCTCACTGCTTCTGTTCAATGTGGTACTAGAAGTCCTAACCAGAGCAGTTAGTCAAGAAAAAATAAAAGGCATTCAAATCAGAAAGGAAGAAGTAAAATGTTCTCTGTTGGCAGATAATATGATCTTATATGCAGAAAACCTTGATTCCACAAAAATATTATTAGAACTAATGAACAAATTTAGCAAAGTTGCAAGATACAAAATCAACACACAAATTCAGTTGCACTTTTAAACACCAACAACAAACAATCTGAAAAGAAAATTAAGAAAACAGTCCTGTTTACAATAGCCTCAAAAAGAATAAAATATTGGATTGGCCAAAAAGTTCATTCAGGTTTTTCCTTAAGATGTTACAGAAAAAGCCCGAACGAACTTTTTGGCCAACCCAATACTTAGGAATAAACTTAACAAGTAGATGGAAGATTTATACACTGAGAACTACAAAGCATTGCTGAAAAAAATTAAAGATACAAATAAATGGAAAAACATCTCATGTTCATAGGTTAGAAAACTAATATTGTTAAATTACCCTTACTACCCAGAGCAATCCACAGATTCAGTGCAATTCCTATCAAAATCCCAATGGCATTTATTTTTCAGAAGTGGAAAGTACTATTCCTATGGAATCTCAAAGAACTCCAATAGCCAAAGCAATCTTGAGAATGCAAAACAATGCTGGAGGCTTTACACTTCCTGGTTTCAAAACATTACAAAGCTACAGTAATTAAAACAGTATGGTGATGTCATAAAGACAGACATGTAAACCAGTGGAACAGAATAGAGATCCCAGAAATAAACCCTCATATTCATGGTTAAATGATCTTCAACATGAATGATAAGGCTACTCAATGAGGAAAGCATGGTATTTCAACAAATGGTGCTAGGAAAACTAGATATCCGCATGCCAAAGAATGAATTTGGACCCTTACCTTACACCATATGCAGAAATGAACTCAAGATGGATTAAATGCCTAAACATAAGACCTGAAACTATAAAATTCCTAGAGCAAACATAGGGGGGAAAGCTTCATCACATTGCATTTGGCAGTGATTTCTTGGATATGATACCGAAAGCATGGGCAACAAAAGCAAGAATATGAAACAAATAGGACAACATCAGGTTTAAAAACTTCTGCACAGCAATGGAATCAGTCAACAGAATACAAGCTACAGTATGGGGGAAAATATTTGCAAACCATACCAGTATTCAGAATATATAAAAACACCTACAACTCAACAGTAACAATAAGAATAATCCAATTTAAATATGGGCAAAGGATTTGAATAGACATCTCTCCAAAGAAGATCTACAAATGGCAAACAGATGAAAAAATGCTCCTCATCACTAGTTATCAAAGATATGCAAATAAAAACTGCAATGAGATATCAATTCACATCCATTAGGATAGCCACTATCAAAAAAACAGAAAAAATACCAAATGTTGTTGACGATGCAAGGAAATTGTAAGTTTTGTGCACTCTTGCTGGGCATGTAAAATGGTGCAGCAGCTATGTAAGAAAGTATTGAGTTTCCTCAAAGTATTAAAAATAGACCTACCATATGCCCAGCAATCCAACATCTGAGTATCTATCCAAAATAATTAAAATCAGGATCTTAAAAAGAAATTTGCACTCCTGCATTCATTGTAGCATTATTCACAGTAGTTGAGATGTGGGAACAACCTAAATGTTCATCAACAGATGAACAGATAACAAAAATTGGTATATACATATGATGGAATATTATTCAGCCTTTAAAAAAGAAGGAAATTCCATCATATGAATAACATGGATGAGCCTTGAGGACATTATACTACATGAAATAAGCTAGTCACAAAAAGACAAATGCTGCATGATTCCACTTACGTGAGTTATCTAAAGTACACAAACTTATAGAAACAAAATGTAGAATGTTGGATGTCAGGGACTGGGGGTAGGGGAGGAAAGCGGAATTGTTCAGTGGGTACAGAGTTTCTGTTTTGCAAGATGAAAAGGTTCTAGAGATATGTTACACAACAAGGTGCATATATTTAACACTACTGTACAACACATTTAAAGATGGTTAAGATGGTAAATTTTGTTACTTGTCTTTAGTCACAATAAAAAAAGATAGCTAGAAAATTTATAAATATGTGGAAATTAAACAGATTTCTAAATAACTCATGGCACAAAGAATAAACCTCAAGTGAAATTAGTAATGTTTTGAATAAATTGCTAATGAAAAATTTGACATATCAAAATTGTGAAATAACATTAAAGCAGTGTTTCCAATGAAATCTACAGCTTCAAATATGTATATATATAATATAAGGAGAATGGCAAAAAAAAATCAATGAGTTAAGCAATAATCATAAGATAAAGAATAGAAATTTAACCCAAAGAAACAAATAATAAAGTTTAGAAAGAAATTAATTAAATAGAATATGAACATAAGACAGAGAAGTGGTTCTCAGAAATGATTAAACTCGATCAATCCGTGGCAACACTGATAGAGATAAAAAGAATGAAGGCACAAATAATCAGTCCCAGAAATCTTAACAGGAAGACATCATTATGATTCCTTCATACAGAAACCTTTCAAGAAAACAGAAGAGGGGACTCATTTTATGAGGTTAGTACCTACATTCTGTTACATATAATTGACATTTCTTTTGAAAATGTTTTGGGAAGGATGACTGACTACACGTCCTTTCAATGTTATTCTGGAGTATTGCGGAAAAGCCCACTCAAGGAGCATTTATTCTCTAGGAAATAAACTTTAATTTATTACTTATTACTTATAAACTTACTATTTACTGAATAAAGCCTACAATCTATGAAGTTACTAATTAATATATAGATTTTTGTCCAGTAGGGATGTGAATTATTTCTGTGAAATAGAAAAAGATAACCCCAAAAGTTACAATATTACTGCCCCGTAGGACATTAACCAGTTTTGATATTTAATACTGGTTTGCATTAGACTCATGAGTCTAATTTTTTTTTAAATATACTTGGAAATAATAAAATCTGATAATGAAATTAATAGGTAGGAAAATTGTAAATCAATCTCACTCATGAACATAGGTTTAAAAATCCTTCACAAAATATTATCAAATTAAATTTGTGATATATAAAATGAATAATACACCATGACCAAGTTGGATTATTCCATGAATGCAAGGCTGATTTAACAGCTGAAAATCAGTTAATGAATTCACCATATTAAAAGAATAACAAAGACAAAAACATATGATCATCTGCAATAGAGAGAGAAAACATCATACCTAAGTGTGAAATGATGAAATCTTTTCATTTGAGTTTAAGGACAGGATAAGGGTGCCTAAAATCACCACTTCTATTCAGCCAGTGGGGAAGGTATGAAAAATAAATAAATGTACAAGTTAGGGAAAGGGAGAAATAAAGTTATCACTGTTTGCAGATTATGACTTTATAAGTAGAAAATGTAGAGCAGGTCTATAGACACATCCTTAGAATTAAGTTTTGTAAGGTTTCTGGATACAAGGTAAATTTAGAAAAATGGTTTTATTTATGTATAACAAGAAAAAGTTCAAGTGCTTCCACTTTTATGTTGAGTAACCTTGAGCAAACTTTCTAACCTCTCTTCTTTCAGTTTCTTCTATAAAATAGAAATGATAATACTGTACCTTAGTGATTCTAGGGCACATTTTTTCCCATTTTTTAACATCTTTAAAATTATGATGTAAGTCTTAACAGTGATGTCTTAGATTTGATGAAATATGGTATCATATACCTCATAATGTGGTTTTGAAGGTTAGATTAGTAAATACAGTAAATTTAAAATATTTACAACAGTGCCTGGCACTTAACAAATGTTCAATAAATGTTAGATATAATTATGATTTTCTTCCACTATGTTTTTTAATGAGTTATTGTTCATATAAAGAAAGCTTCTGGTTTTTTTATAGATTCTTTTTGTAGAACTAGCTTACAAAAGTTTTATTATTTCTAGTATCTTTTTAGTTGATTCCCTTGGATTTCACAAGAATATATACATATCAATTTAATTTGAATATTTTATATCTCATTGTATTCTTTTCAAGTTTCATTTTTTTCCTGTACTCTAAGAACAATGATAATTATAATAATAATAGCATGATAACAATAATAATGATAATAATGAAAGCCAGCACTAAGTAGAACTTACTGTATACCAAGTACGCTTCTAAATATTTTAAGTATGGACACACTTGCCTTTTTTCTGTGTACTAGAGTAGTTAAATTATAGCACATTAACTCATTGGAATGGTATATATCCATTGACAGTATTTATTTTACAGGGTATATGACATTGATAATTGCATATTATATATCTTTAAATGATAAAAGTATAATTGTGCCTATAATATGAATGTAGATGTGTAAAATTTATGCATCTGTAAAAAACAAGAAGAAACATGGAAAATAATTTGTTAGGAAGAAATTCTATATTTTTTGCTTCTAAATTTTCCTTATTTGTGCTAAAATTACATAATAATCTTTTAAAAATATGTCAATGGTTTATAATCTAAAGATAGTTTTTACTTCCATGTTAAAGGTAGAAGGAAACTTCTCAATCTGTTGCAAATACAGAATTTTTGTGAGAAAACAAAAGAATATTTTTTTCAGTATGTATGATGCTTTAATTGTTATATTTGTCCTTCTCGATATTTTAAAAATGGGATGAGGAATCAAAGTAAGTCCTTGGAAGCAGTAAAGTAGTTGTGGACAGAATAGAAATAAAATGTCTCAAGAAGAAATAATGATTAATGCAGTACCCCCCAAAAGTAGGTCAGTCTCAAATATTAGAAATTAGGTAATATTTAATAATGGTAATATTAAATAATCATAGTAATATTTAGTAATATCAATTAGAAAATGGCTAGTTTAATCATAGAAAATGATTAAATTGTTATTTGAGTGATAGTATTTTCACAATGAATGTTAGTATGTTGGGTGCCACATTATATCAATAAATCTATCCTTATTAAGCAAATGCTATCTAGTTTGATACTTTGCAGCTACATATTTGACAGTCTCTGTTGATTGTCTTATATGTGTGTGTGAGTTTATGGGTGGTTGATCCAAGTCAACCATATAAAAAAACATTTTTTTCTCAAAAACGGCTCTTTTTAAATAATTTACTAAATACAAAAGATTAAAGTCACTTCAAAAATAAGATTCTTCGCTGTTTTAAAAGTAATTTCCCTGGATTAGGTCCAAAGGTAGTTCAAGTTCAGTTGGAAATAAAATAGGAACTGATATCTGCCTATATTTTTGCACATTCTTTAACTGTGACATAATACATAAATAATTTCACACCTTTTTTGTAACCAAATAAAGTTCAGAACAGAATTATATACTCCAGTAATATCCTTCTTACTTTATTTATAATTTAGACCATGGTCCACATGTAGGAAAATATTATACAATGTATTATTTCATATACTATTTACTTGCTTCTTTTCATCGATTCAGTTTCTATCACTTGGTCATTTATTTGCCTAAATAAGTGAATATCTAAGGAGAGAATATAAATTCTTTAGGAATCTAGCATGTTTTTAACTTCCTTTTAAGCCTCTCCTGAATTATGTTTCCTAAAAGAATGGGGGGTAGTAATTGAGTCTCCTGAGAACTTTCAAACATACAGCTTTCACTTAACTGGAGACTTTTTTCCCTTATTTGGGTCAAGTATTTATGTGTATTTTGAATTTCTGGTTTAGATTTTTGACCCAACCTTAATTATAAGTGAAGGTTCAGTTCCATTGCATATAATGGGGCTTTCAGCCTGGAACAAATATTTTTCTAAAGAAAGAGAGCAATTTTTAATGAGTTTAGGATTGGCAATTTACATATCCTCTTTGAGCTTAGTGTATGTGCTTACAATTCTGCCTTCCAGTTGACTTCGCTTTATCATCAATAGTAATCATAAACCTCTAAAAAAGAAAGCTATCTAATAAGAAAACATAGACTTGATGTTTCAAACTTATCTTAATAGATTACTTCAGGTTTAATTACAAGTTGTTTAACCCATCTTAAACACAGCTAGCTTATTAAACAGGAAAAGTAATGAATGCCTTATCCAGAAAAAACCTAGGTTAATTAGTTTAGTCCCGTTACTATTAATTGAACGGCCTCCAATATGCAGAGCTTTTTGCCTCTTCTCATTTTTTTTCTTAGTAAAATCACATTTTTCAGATGAGAAACAAATGTTGTTAGGGATTTTTTTAAATATCACATTTCCTAATTTTAGAAATAGGTTACATGGCATTGCTTTGGCATATTTTTACAGTTTTGCTACTAGACTAGATTGTAAACTTGATGAGAGAGGAGATCATTTCTTGCCTATTGACTGCTCACATAACAGTACGTATAACATTGTGGAGCCTAGCATTTATTAGGCACTCAATAAGTATTTATCAAGTTGAAGTGAATTAGCCAACTTTTTAAATCTGTCAAAGGATGAGTGATCGATTTAAAGTAGTCCAGGGCCTTACCTATTCATTGCTACTATAGATACAGTAGTTGTTGGAACATGAGGCAGTATATAATAGAAAATGAGGCAGCAAAATATCTAGAAAGACATCATGTGCTTTTGTGTGGTGGGCATAGAAGTAACATTATCCCATGTCAGTTTGTGTGCATGTACAAATAAAAGTTAGGGTGATTATTCACAGAAAAAAAGTGAGCACATTGGAGATAGCTCATTGGCAAGTACTGAATCTTAAGGTCAAAATCCTTCTGTAATGCTTAATGGAGACTTTAAATTAAATAATAGTGGATACTTAAGAATTTTACTTGATAATAATTCATATGAAAACAACATTCAGTAAATTACCAAATGTATTTTAAAAATTAAGACACATATACAGATTGGGTATGGATTTTGCTTTGTCCATTTATTGTACTATTTGTTAAGATATCTTACATTTTGTTGTATTTCATCAAATTTTGATGGGAACATTGACAAGATAATTGATATTAAAGAATTATTTTTTTAGGTGTGATAATTGTATAGTGGTTATATTTATAAAGAAAAAAATAGTTCTGTATGTTTACTTACTGAAATACATACAGATGAGATGTTATGATATCTGGGATTTTCTTCAGTATTATCCAGTGAGGATAAGAAGTGGGTGAAAGTATAGGTGAGTAAGATTAGCCTTGAGTATATAAATGTTAAAGCTGGCTGGCAGGAATACTGGACTGAGTTGCCCTCTCATCTGACTGTATCTGAAGGAAGGAAATCAGATAACCCATGGAATTACTGAAACTCCTTTAAAAATTGTTGAAAAAAACAGACGAGATGAGCATGAATAATTTGACTTTTCTGAAGTTTATTGGTTAGTTTTACAGAAAAACATTCAACATTTTTTCTCAGGTTCATATTATGAAAACCCACAGAATAAGAACACTGTGTTTTAATATGAAAACTCAGTTTTTAAAACCGCTTGGAAACAACTTTTAAAAACTGGGAGAAAATGTACTTTATTTTCTATTGTGAAATACAAATTTACCTTCAAGATATATTTTATGTATGTCTCCCTATTTTAAACCAAACTAGAAATTCAATGCATAGTTTGTTGGGATTAGTTGATGAAAGTTGTTCTTTAACGTAATCTTAGTTCTCATCTTTAAAAAAAAAATGATGTTTCTTTTCGAGCTGCAATTATAGAATCTCAAAAAAGTATTCTTCTCTATTCTACTTTTAAATTCAAAATTAGGAAACTTGAAGAAGCCTATTTGATGCCCATTAGATACCTATAGTAATTTAGATCCATTGTGCCAATATGCAATAACATATTTATCCCAGATTGAACATAAATTTAGTTTCCTAAAGGTATGCTCAGTGCTTTGAGTTTATTTGTATTACTGTGTCCTGCTTTAGACTATAGTATTAGTTTATATGTTTATTTATTTAATTGAACTTATATAGTAATTGTGCTAACATATGACTTTCTAATGCTGGCCTGCCACTGCATGATCAACCTTTTTTCCTACTGGAATTTAAAATTTTTTTAATGCTTTTAATTGATGCTTTTTTACATTGTCCCTTTTGCCTTTAATAGCTTCATGATGTTTTTCCCTTTTCTTTGAGCAATTCACAACCTAACTCTGCGCTATTGTATTATAATGCTTTTTGCTCCTTTGCATGATTGTAACACACCAGTCATTTGTGTGATTGTAATCTATTATTCCACATTGGTCATTGACCACATTGTGTCACCAATATCTACTATTTCCCATTTTCAGATAGTGCGTTTTCCTATTAATGGATAAACTTCTTGCTTTTCCTTTTTTCTTGAGTAAATGTAAGTTGCATTTATCTATCCAATTTCATCTTTTTTTTTTTAGCTTCCTGATTCCTCATTTCTTATTCTGCTCAGTAATCTTTATTCTTAGCATTTGACATCCTCAGACAGGCTGTTTATGGGTAACTGCTCATGTGAGATGAACTGTAATGAGGATAACATCCTTGCTCTCAAAGAGGAAGAAGACCAAACTGAAACTCCACCTCTCATCTGGAAATCATTGACTCTCCTTCTACAAAATAACGAGTTTATGTTTTACTCAGAGTCTTTTTCTCCTTTATTGCTTTGTAGTATAATTGTATATGAATGCACACATAATTACAAACTTACTGTTAATGACTTTTTACCTCCTAACTTTTGTAGATTATTAGCAATACATAATAATAATAATCTGTAATGTTACGGAGCAGCTATTATGAGATGGACACTTTTCTGAGGGCTTCATATGTATCATATAATTTAATCCTAAAGTACTAATTACTAAATATATAACTATTATCATTGTCCCCATTTTGTACAGCTGGTAAGTTGCAGAGAGACAATTCAAACATAGGCATCTGACCCCAAGGCCTGAGCAATTTTAAGCACTATGATATATGGCCTTTAAAAAAGAAAAGTACAATTAAGACAATGTGTTTGTTCATGATGCTAAAGCAGCTAGTTGAAAAATGTGGAGTTAATCCAAACCAGATTGTTCTTTAGTGAGATAAAAAAGAATAAAACTGATCAAATTATATTATTTTCCACTTAAATAATTTTGTAGTATAGAAACAATGTGAAAATTAGTTGTCATAATACCTATTTAGGTGATACTTTCTGTCTTAGTATCAGTGGCTTCTTTTTCTTTAAACTTCAAATTTATCCTTTTGCCTAGTTTAAGCATCAATTTCTTCTGAAAGCACACACACACTCACACACCAAAAAAAAAAAAAAAGGAAATTGTATTGGTTATATGAACACATAAATAATTTTTATAAATTAGATTGTTTTCAGAATTTTAAAATTAGGAATAATAATGTATTTTAGAATGTAAAAACTTTAGATTTATGAAGAGTCTTACTAATCTCCATCTTGTGAGCTGATTCAAAGTAATGCAGTGATAACTTTTATAGGTGATCTGGCATCTGAGGCACACGTTTTTGGTGCCCTTGTCACATGCTGTCTAGCACTGCCAAATAGTTCTGGGCACACTAACAATGTTCTACCAAAACTTGGGGTGTGCATTTCTCCATTCTTCTGCCTCAGGGCTTCCTCTGAAGACAAGGGAGCTTACTCAGCCCTTGTGCCAAGGAAGCCTGGAAGAGTGAGGGAGATATTGGCACTTGCAGCAGCGTTCAACTAATGGGGGACAGGATATTGTGAATAAGTACACCAGCCTGATATCCTTCAGATGAGCAATCTGAGCCACCTTCTATAGAGGTCCTCAGAGAATTCCCAGTAGAATTGATCCTTGGTTGCTCAGATCATTAACCCACTCAGTAGCATTGTTGGCTTTTCCTCTCCTGTCTTGCTCTCCATGCCTTCTCAGTCAGCTTTTTGTGATTTACCTCCCAAATAAGTTACCTACATCCAAGTTCTTATTTTAGACCCTCTTTTGGGACAGTCTAAACTAAGACAGGAATTTAGAATTGAATGTACAGATAACTTATAAAACCCAGTGTTCTTTTTAATCCTGCATTTTAACTTCAATTTTATAATGGTACTCTTTAAAAATCTTTTTAACCCTATGCACAAGTTACATAGTAGCATAATTTATCTGTTTCAGGGATGATATATTTATGTATACCTGAAATGTATTAATACATTTCAGAGCTTCAACTCTATATTTAAAAGTTTAAAACTTTTGAAATCATTTGAAAAACATTTGTTACTATATGTTTACCTCCTCTAACTATGCATAATTCACTTGTTAAAACCCAGTGATAAGGGAAGGAATGTGTTTCTTTAACTTGACATTTTATTCTGCAGGATGTTATTTTCCTCCCAGGAGTTCTGTTCTATGGAACTATATTAGGAAAGTGTTGATTTGACATCTGTCATTATAGGTTTCATTTACTGTTTTTTTTTCTTTCTTTCTTATTCTTTCTTTTTTTTCTTTTTCAGGTCAAAAATCAATGAGTTCAGGAAAATCTCCAAGTGGTTACCAGTGGATTAGTGGCATCATAGCCACCTTTCTCTCATTCAGTGAAGAAAGTGTTATAATTGCAGCAGCCCAAGTCTTCTCTACAAGGTGCTAATTTAGTTAGTACTTAGTGAGTAAGGAAACTGCTTTTAAAATTCAGAAAAACAATTAACAGGTTATTTATTTATTTTAATTCTAAACCTTCCCCAAACCAGAATCTATGAATAACTGGTATTAAGTGATCTTTAGTGATGAAAATCAACTGTCTAGTGACAATGTATTTATTTGGAAATTCATAAACATCAAGGTGATAGGGAAAAAAAGTAAAACCTGTGTGTTTGAATTATCTCTGAAATGTATTCTAAAGCTTTATGCAAATAACCAGGGCTTCTTTCTGTAGTCATGTATCTTAGATTAACGTGTGCATGTATGCCGGGTGTGTTGTCTGCTTCCTAAAGTGCTTTTGTTAACATCATAATTTTAAATTAAGTTTTTCAGAAGGCTGTTCCTACTGTACATTTTGGCATCTAAGATTAGGTCAGTGGCCATAAATCTCATTTACGTACTTAATGCAAAGGAGATACTGCTGTCTTGGGAATCATGTGAGCCAGATTCCTTACTTTGCGCTCTTGTAAGATATTGACATATAAAACAAAATGCTCCCATTTTGTTTTGCATCTTTCTTTATTTAAAACTTTAAATAAATAATGTTTATGCAAGATTCTTTTTCATTCATAAAAATGGAAATCACTCTTAGTGACTGCATGAGTAGGCTTGTATTCTTGTTCACGAATTCGCATGATAGATCACCCCATAAAATCTTTACATTTGGCTTGTGCAGCTGAATTCATGACTGAATACAGAATGATAAAGAAGCTTTAGCATTTTGTGGAAAGAAAAGAAATCATGCCTTCTAGATGGCCCTTAAGCTAGCTTTTAACTGCCTGGAAATCAGATAGAAATGTATAATCAAACTTGCCTTAAAGGCACAGTGTTTAGTGTAAATCTTTAGGTCATAATCTGTAAATTAATGCAAAGAGATTCTTTAAAATTTATTTGGTTTTCATTATATTTGCATGGAAATCTGCCAGTCCAAACATATATTTATTTTTGTTTTTTTTAACCTTTCTATCTATCAGAAGTTAAAATAGAAATGATGGATTATGTCATTGGCCAGTCCAGCAGCCTATTTCTTTCAA
Source organism: Lipotes vexillifer (assembly GCF_000442215.2). Taxonomy (NCBI): domain Eukaryota; kingdom Metazoa; phylum Chordata; class Mammalia; order Artiodactyla; family Lipotidae; genus Lipotes; species Lipotes vexillifer. Next base: position 2,086,950 of record NW_006789313.1, read on the forward strand.
CACATTGCTATGTATTTACTGTTTTAGCTATATTGTTTTCAGTTTCTGGCAAAGTAGTCAGTTTTTGATCCTGGGTAGAAAATGTCAGTGCTCACATTTCCTGTGGGGTTTTGGCCTTTTTTGTGAAAAGGTAGGGGGAGAGCTAAATGAATTATGATGCTGTCATCTGAAGAAACCACAGTGTAATTCTTTGCCAAATTTTAGCAAGAACAGAGCTGATCATCTGCTAGTGTAAGCCTTTCCTTGAACCCTACCAGCAGTTCACTCAGGCTTCTGCCTGTTCTCTTTCATGCTGTGAGATTGTAGCCTACAGAAGTCCTTTTAACCTTCCCTTTGGAAGGTTAATTGATTTAATAACCCCCAAAGAAGACAAAGTTTGCCAGAGGAGTTTAGAAATCTAAATTTAGGAATTTAAAATTTCACAGCTGAGCTTAAGTAATATTAAAATTAAGACTGAGTTGCTTCTTAACATAAATACTTTGTGGAGAATGCATGTGTCTTGTATTAATTTTTTTGAAAGCTGACACTCTTCTCATCCTTCACAAATCTATTTCCCTAGATTTTAAAGAATGACAAATATTACCAGATAACATTTGTGTGTTATACTCTTTGAAATCAACACATTCTGAATGTGAATATAACTAATGTATATTATAATCATCTGATAGTATAGTTTGCCATGCTTAAGTGCTCCTCAAAACCATTAATTTATACATTCTAGTATCTTTTACTGACTCCTAAGGAAGTATCCTTGCTTGGACTAATGGAATTTAGTTCCTACCCATTTGGAACAATTCATAGTAAAAAAATCTCAATATTAAAGATTGTTATCTATGAGGATTCTTCAATTTCATTTTTTAGCAATCATTTTGTAGCACTAGTTTCAGATGATTTTTTTTAATTGTTCATTTACAATGTTGTGTTAATTACTGCTGTACAGCAAAGTAATTCAGTTATACATACTGAATTACATGTTCTTTTTTTTAATACATTCTTTCCCATTATGGCTTATCATAGGATATTGTATATAGTTCTCTCTGCTATACAGTAGAACCTAGCTGTTTATCCATTCTATGTATAAACGCTTACATCTGCTAACCCCAGCCTTCTACTCCATCCCTCCCCCAACACCCTCCCCCTTGGCAACCACCAGTCAGTTCTCTATCTCCATGATTCTGTTTCATAGATAGATAGGTTCATTTGTGTCATATTTTAGATTCCACATATAAGTGATATCATATGGTATTTGTCCTTCTCTTTCTGACTTAACTTCACTTAGTATGATAATCTCTAGTTGCATCCACATTGCTGCAAATGGCATTATGTTGTTCCTTTTTATGGCTGAGTAGTATTCCATGGTATATATGTACCACATCTTCTTTATACATTCAGCTGTCAGTGGACATTTAGGTTGTTTCCATGTCTTGGCTATTGTGAATAGTGTTGCTATGAACATAGGGGTGCATGTATCTTTTTTAATTATAGTTTTGTCTGGATATATGCCCAGGAGTGGGATTGTTGGATCGTATGGTAATTCTACTTTTAGTTTTCTGAGGAACCTCCATACTGTTTTTCACAGTGGCTGGACCAACCTACATTCCCACCAACAGTGTAGGAGGGTTCCTTTTTCTCCACAGCCTCTCCAGCATTTGTTATTTGTAGACTTCTTAATGATGGCCATTCTGACCCATGTGAGGTGGTACCTCATTGTAGTTTTGATTTGCATTTCTCTAATAATAGTGATGTTAAACATCTTTTCATGTGCCTATTGGCCATCTGTATGTCTTCTTTGGAGAAATGTCTATTTAGGTCTGCTGCCCATTTTTCAATTGGCTTTTTTGTTTTTTTGTTGTTGAGTTGTATGAGCTGTTTCTATATTTTAGAAATTAAGCCCTTATTGCTCACATCATTTGCAAATATTTTCTCCCATTCTGTAGGTTTTCTTTTTGTTTTGTTTATGGTTCCTTTGCTGTGCAAAAGCTTGTAAGTTTGATTAGGTCCCATTTGTTTATTTTTGTTTTTATTTCTATTGCCTTGGGAGACTGACCTAAGAAAACATTGGTATGATTTATGTCAGAGAATGTTTTGCCTTTGAGCTCTTTTAGGAGTTTTATGGGGTCATGTCTTATGTTTAAGTCTTTGAGCTATTTTTAGTTTATTTTTGTGTATGGTGTGAGGGCATGTTCTAACTTCATTGATTTACATGTGGCTGTTCAACTTTCTCAACACCACTTGCTGAATAGACTGTCTTTTTCCCATTGTATTTTCTTGCCTCTTTGGTTGAAGATTAACTGACCATAAGTGTGTGGGTTTATTTCTGGGCTCTCTATCCTGTTCCATTGATCCATATGTCTTGTTTTTGTGCCAGTGCCACACTGTTTTGATTACTTAGCTTTGTAGTATTGTCTGAAATCTGGGAAGGTTATGCCTCCTGCTTTGTTCTTTTTCTTCAGGATTGCTTTGGCAGTTCTGGGTCTTCTGTGGTTCCATATGAATTTTAGGATTATTTGTTCTAGTTCTGTGAAAAATGTCATGGGTAATTTGATAGGGATCACATTAAATCTGTAGATTGCTTTGGGTAGTATGTCCAGCAAATGACTTTTTATTTGATTTATCTTTCTTGATAAATAATTTTAAGTCTTTGTTTCCTCTTATCACCTTTTTATTTTATCACCTTTTCTTCTTTTGTCCAGCCCAACTCTAGGATTCCTTCTTTCCATAGCATGTATTCAGCAAACACTTTTTAGTGCCTATTCTGTGCCAAGTACCATGCTACATTCTGGGTTTACTACAGAGAATGAAATAGCTTTATATTCTGCACTCACAGAATTTAGAGTCTAGTGGAAATAATACCCATAATTATGCAAAAAAGTTAGGGGAGAGAAAGAGAGGAATACACTTAACCTAGATTTTTTTTTCCAGCTGAATGCTTTTCCTCTAAAATCAGGAACAAGACGAGGATGCCCACTCTTACCATTTATATTAAAAAATTAAAAATAAAATTACCATATGATCCAGCAATATTCACTCCTAGGTATATATCTGAAGGAAACAAAAACACAAATTTGAAAACATTGAACCCCAGTGTTCATAGCATTATTTACAATAGCCAAGACAAGATATGGGAGCAACCTAAGTGTTCATGAACAGATGAATGCATAGAGAGAATGCGAGATATATATACACATATATGTAATATATATACACAATGGAATATTACTCAGCCATAAAAAAGAATGCAATTTTGCCATTTACAACAGTGGGGATGGACCTGGAAGGTATTATGTTTAGTGAAATAAGTCAAACACAGAAAGGCAAAATTCTGTGTTTTTACTTATATGTGGAATCCAAAAAACAAAACAAAAGAATGAATATAACAAAACAGAAATAGACTCACAGTACAGAGAACAAACTAGTCATTACCAGTGGGAAGAAGGATTGGACTGGAACAAGATAGAGGAAGGGAATTAAGACACAGAAACTACTAGATGTAAAATAAATAAGATACAAGGATGTACTGTACAACACAGGGAATATAGCCAATATTTTATAACAACTTTATATGGTATATAATCTATAAAAATGTTGAATCACTATGTTTGTATACCTGAAACTAATATAATATTATCACTCAACTATACTTCAATTAAAAAATTAAAAATATTAGTTTGGGATGAATTGTAAAAAGAACAGGTCTAAACATCAGCTTAGGGAACTGGAAGCTTAACCTGAGGAATTTTTACATAACCCAGTGCAAAATCACAAAGGGATGAAAAAGTATAGGAGTTTGTTACATTTGGTACCCTTTATTTCTCTTTTTGGGGTTTACAGTTTCCTCAACTTCATGTGATTGCATGTATATGTTTAGTCTTTGGGAGATAGGACACAGGAAATGTTTGAAGTCATAAAGGGAATTGTTGGAAAGCTTTGAGAATAACAGAAGGCACGGTGAGAAGAAGGAGTGGTTTTGTATTTAACTGATACACGTATCTTTATTATATTCTTCATCCTGTTTTTGTTGGATTTAAGGAAAAGTGGGGTGTCTATCTTTTCCTCATATTCCCCTTACTCCTATGAATTTCTATTTATAGGTCTTTTGGAAGATGACATGACTTTATACAATACACTTATATCTCTACTGATTTAGCATCTTCTGACAATTCTCTATTATCTCCTCACCATAAAGAGTGAATAATTAGCTAAATTTTATTTAGTATTTACTATATGCCTGATCCTGTATTAACTCAATTATCACAACAACCCTGTGAGTTAAGTACTGTTATCCTCATCTTACAGATGATGAAACTGGGTTAACTAGAAGTTATCTAGGCCAAGCTTATACTACTAGTCAGTTGGTGGGATACACATAAGCAACTGGCCCTTATGCTTCTGCTTTTAGCCTCTGTTCTATATGGCCTCTCCCTAAGTCAGTGATATACCTATGTTTTAATTCTGTTATTGAAGGATTAAGTAAACATACAGGTACTTTTCTCAAGCTACTTAGCTTTAAATTTTTAAGTTAGAAATTTAAGTATAGACATTTGTCATAGGTTATAAAATAAATTACTTCCAGTGGATTTCTAATAGTTTCTCAGTGCTGAAGCAAAACAAATACTTGCTGGATGGATTCTGGTGCTGCATTTAGTTTTTAATTAGTGACTGTGAAAATAATTTCTCACTGTTGTTAAAGCAATTCAGTAGTAGAATCACTTTAAAACATTAATTCTTACTTATAAATAAATTCACCTTAGACAAACAGTACATAAAAATGAAATGATACCACTTAAAGTGAGCAATAGACTTTTGTTAAAGTGTCTAAATGTAGCAGTAAGTAAAGAGGTGAGCTGGCAACTGCACTGATTTGGAAAGCTACTGACTTTGGGAACAAAGTGATGCTGACAAAGTCACCTCTACTGTTCAGATTTGGAAGTTTGATAGCAACCTATGCTCACTCTGTAAACAAAAATATCCCAAGAAGAAAAGAAAACAAAATATTTTCCTCTCTTTCCCCAAGTGACACATTTTCTTGGCTTTTGTCCCACAAATATGTTCATTTTAACACAATCAAAAGATGTTTCAATCCAGACATAAAACAAAAATTCTGTATAAGAAAGCTGATTTAAAGGCATTCATAGGAAAATGACATGTCTAAAGTGTGTTACACATTAATAACATCATCCTTAAATAGAATGTCTTTTAAATGTCATATTCAGAAATTGACATACTGATTTTTTAAAAATCCAATTTAATTACTTTATGTCTGCATTATACAAGATTTGAGGAGGAAGAGTTTAAAATCCTTTTCTAACTTATCCAGAAGCAGTGTCTTCATTATTTTTCCTTCAGTCTTTCACTATGTTTAAATAACATATTTGAATGAAAATTTAAAAAATTCAGTGAAAATTAAGATGTTTCCAAACATATTGATAAATTCATTCAAGAAATTATTTGGATTCCTACAAGTAAGTATATTTAACCTGAGGTTAACGTGATGTTCAGAGGCATATAATATAGTTCAAAACACAAGAATAAGTTAATAATCTGATAACTTCCTACCAGTCAAGGATATGTCCCAGAATATATAACAAAAAGGTTGGAAAATATGGGAGAAAAATTGAGAGACATGGAAGAAAAATCGGGGAGGTCCCAGTTTCAAATAAACAGAATAGAAATAGGTGGTAGAGGAGAGATAATTTTTGAAAAATAGAAGGAAATTGTTTTCAGTTAATAAGGATAAAATTATTCAGAAAAAACTTCAACCCAAAATGACTCTTGGATGCTATCAGACTTACATTCTCCACTCTAAGGAAAAAGAGAAATGCAGTAATACAGAAATGGCAGTGAGAGAAAATATTAAGTAACACAGGTGTAATACAACCAAAACGTATTAGAAGATGGTGGCAGTAAAGATTGAGAAGCAAGAAGAAATGCGTCTGTTCAGTCACCTCAGGATGAATTAAATGATATTAAGAGGATCTCTGTTAGGACATCCATAAACTGCTTTTTTTCTTACTTTCTCATTGAAGTAACACAAAAAGAGCACAATTCAAATATACAAATTAGTTAATTTTCACAAAGTGATCACACCTGTGTAACTGCTACCCAGGTCAAAATATAAAACATTATGCAGACTGCAGAAGTCCTCCTCACAGCTTTGTGCCCTTCTCAGTCACTATTCCTTCTCCCTTTCCTGACAGGGAACACCATTCTCACAATTAATACCACAGATAATTAGTTTTGCTTGTTTTTGAGCTCTATATAAAGTAAATATTTATTATTTATTCTTATGTGTTCTTTGTGCCTGGCTTCTTCCACTTCATTTCACTCAACATTGTGGCTATAAAATTCATCCATATTGTTGTATAAATGGTCAGGGTTTTACTTTCCTTTTTCTTTTTTTTCTGAAAAGTATTCATATTGTGTGGATGTACTATATTTATCCATTCTATGATGGACATTTGGGTATTTTATGGGTTTACAAATAATAGTGCTATGAATATTCTAGTACATATCTTTGGTTCAAATGTGTATTCATTTTTATTGAGTAGAATTGCTGGGTTTTCTAAAGTGTTTAAAACAATTTGAACTCCCACCAGCAGTGTATTAGGGTTCCATTAGCTCCATAGCCTCACCAACACTTTGTGTTGTCAGTGTTTTTAATATTTGCCATCCTAGTGAGTACATAGTGGTATGTCAATATATTTCTAATCTGTATTTCTCTGATCATGTTTTCTAGCCATTTGGATATCTTCTTTTGTAACTTGTCTGTTTAGGTCTCCTGTACATTCTCCTACAGGATTATCTGTCATAGTTTTTTTGTTTTTTTTTAAATAAATTTATTTATTTTATTTATTTTTGGCTGCATTGGGTCTTCATTGCTGTGCACGGGCTTTCTCTAGTTGCGGTGAGCGGGGGCTACTCTTTGTTGTGGTGCGTGGGCTTCTCATTGCGGTGGCTTCTTTTGTTGCAGAGCACAGGCTCTAGGTGCACGTGCTTCAGTAGTTGTGGCACACGGGCTCAGTAGTTGTGGTGCATGGGCTTAGTTGCACCGCGGCATGTGGGATCTTCCCAGACCAGGGCTCGAACCCCTGTCCCCTACATTGGCAGGCAGATTCTTACCCACTGTGCTACCAGGGAAGCCCCTCTGTCATAGTTTTTAATTAATTGGTAAGAATTCTTTTTCTATTTTAGATGTGAGCTGTGTCAGATACTGTGGCTTCCCATTTCACTCTATTTATGATGTCTTTTGATGAACAATTCATTCTTGTCTTTTAAGGTTAATGCTTTCTGTGTCTCATTTAAGAAAAATCTTTCCC
>NW_006789313.1:2094279-2132026 GCF_000442215.2 Lipotes vexillifer
TTTCCCTATCTCAAGATCATGAAGACCATGTTGTCTTCCAAAAGCTGTATTTTATGTTTCATATTACAAATATGGACTATGAACACTTTGTTAAATCGCTATTCAAAAAGTTTGAACCAATTTATATGCCTACTAAAATGTGCATAAGAGTTCCAGCTTACTCACACTTGCTAAAACTTGCCCAAACTGGCTATTATTAATGTCTTTTATTTTTACCAATATGGCAAATATGGTATAGCTTTTTATTGTTATTGAAATTTATGGGATGTTCAAGACACACAAAAATGATCAAAACTATTATATAAAAAACACACTCAAATATCCATAACCCAGTTTTTTGTTTGTTTTTTGTTTGTTTGTTTGTTTTAGTATAGGCTAGTTGAAATAATCTTCTGAATGCAAGAGACTAAGCACTTTCAGAGTCTTGGTCAATTATCTCTTGTTTATAACATTAGTGTGATAACAGATTCTAACAAAGTTACCAGCAAGGTAAATTTTCACAAGTGGCTGTCTCAAATCATTTTGGGAGTGAGAGGTTCACAGGTGCATAAATAAATAAAATTTTTTCTTATGAATTAATTTTTAGGATGAAAATTAGGTTTCTGTGTGGAAGTCCCTCAGCTTAAAACTCTTGGCATTAAAATGTCATGAACCTAGATAGTACAGTGGAATAATGGGAAGGATAATCTCCAAAGGATTAAAAAGCAATAGAGTATCTTGATGGTCCCAAAGTTGCATTCCTTGGCATATTTACCCAGTATAGACTTGATCAGAAAAAAGAGATTGGCCACAGTAACAGATGACCTTCAACTTCTGGGAAGCTGTGTATAATAGTGGACCTTTTGGCCTATCTGTTATCTACTGTAGTTTGAGAGTAGCTGCATGTTAGCAGGACACCTAGTTTTTCCCACATGACAGTGCAAAGACGTATGTGTCTCCAAACACATCACAAGTGGAAGCAGCTCCATCCCAAGTGTTATTAGCAGGCAAGCAAACCAGCCAGGTGTTGCCGGAAAATGGGGCAGGAAACCCTTATAACCTGCACATCTTCCTCAAGGAATAGCTTTGGGTTGGGAGCCCCAAGTCCCAAATGTAGATACATTTTGTGTAACATGAGTTCCAATTCAAAATCTCTCTGCAGCTATCAGACACTGTTTAAACCAAAGATGTGAGTGAGGAAAGTTCCTAATTCTCTTTACTTCTAGACTAAGAGAAGTTGTAGAAGGATTCTGACATGGGAACTTTAAATCCTTTGCCTGTTAGTTGTATCCTCTGTCTCCTAGGTATAAATGCTGTTGGGTGTCACGTTCATCAAAGGATCACCAAACAGAAAGGAATGGGAAAAGCTCATCTGGGCTGAAGCTCTACTCTTCCACAGAATTTTACTTGAACTCAGAAAAATAGCAGTCTATTTTTCTTTGAAATGTACAAAAAATGAAAATCTTCCAATAGTCAAATGTTTCATAATTCTTGAAGCAAGAAGTTCCTCAAAAATGGAATTTTTCTTTTTTAGCTTTTGATACTACATCTTTAATATTTGTTTAGGGATTTTCCTTTATCTTTTTAAAACTTTGGTTCACTTTTAAGTATTAACTTGCATGTTAAGCTATAACACTTCAGAATAATTTACATTCATTTTTCTTAGTACTTCAAGAAAGAATATAGCCAGTGAATGTTGAATAAGTGAACTTAGTGGCCTACAAAAAAAAAAAAGGAAATGCGGCCTCCCAAGAATGGCTGTTTGCTGGTATATGAAGCAAATTGATGATTATATTTGACTTAATGTTACAGTGTATAAGAATGAAATAATATTAATTTTAAAAGCAGCTTAATATCTTCATACGGAGCTCTTTGAAGGTTATTTTGTTTTCTATTTTCTTCTATTCAAAATATATAATATATATTAAGTCCTACTTCTTTTATCTGCTTTATTGATGATTAGCTGCGCAGTTATCTTCTAAGCATTCTTTGCCTGAAATTCGAAGTTCTGACTGGAACACCCTTAAAGAGAGGTACTTTCCCTCAAGTTCCTTAATAATTAAGTCCCATAAAGTCAATGATCATCCCAGGATTCAGTTCATCCCAAGAATTTTACTGCCCTTTTCTGTTTTATTAGTAATCTTCAGTCTCAACAGATGGTGATTCTGGTTTCTTACTTCTTTATCTTCTTAAATCCTCTTAGTTTCTTGGTTCAATCAAGATTTATCTTATTTCCAGAACTTTGGAGAAAGTAAAGAATAACAGTATACGGAAACAATCAACAATCCTTAAGAAAATGGTATTAACTTTTTAGTATTTATAACCTGTCATTTTCAGTGGATCTAACTGGGAAGTGTCCAAAGCTCAGATCTAGTGTAGAGGACATTACAAGCAATTTAAGGGTCAGAAATTAGATCAATTTGTTTTAATTGAAATTTCAGTAATGGTTTATTTCCTTACTCTGGCTATTGTTTGCTGACATAAGGTATTAAAATCATTGATATTACTCATTGGAAGTATTCTGAAATAAAAATCAATGGGTTTTTTTTTGCATAAGGTAACAAAGGTAAAATATATTCACTGATTTAATCTTATTAACATGAAGTTTATACAGGAAAAAAACCTTGATAAGTTGCAGATGCTTTATTTCATAAAACCTAAAGTTTAAAGTCACGTTTCATTTTTTATAAAAGGCCAAATTATGGTAGCTTTAAAGACCATTAGTGTAGAAGTCAATAAACTAAGGCCCACAGGCCAAAACCAGCTTGCTGCCATTTTGATACCACCTACAAGCTAAGAAGGATTTTTACAAATGAACATTTGCAACTGATGCCAGGGAATACTAACTTTGAACCCTTATTAAGTGAAATGTTATCCCAAAAGAAAAAAAAAAGAGAGAACTTCATTCTTCTCATTAGTAGACATGTATTTTTTAATGATCTCAATTACTGTTATTACATTTTGAATTTTGTTAACAAAGCAATTTGTTTTCTACATTTTGTTAGATTTTCTATAATTTGTTATGTTCCAGATGATATCCTCAATTTTGCCTCTTGGCCTGCAAAATTTAAAATATTTACTATCTGGTCCTTTATAGAAAAAGTTTGCTAACCCCTGCATTATACCATCACCAAATACTGCAATCACACTAATCCATTGTCAAGATATAAATATTATAAATGGCAAGTATTTTGTATAAAATCTACTCAAGATATCACTAATAATTTTCATAGTTTTCCTAAACTTATGGACATATGTTTCCTTCTGCAGCTACTATTAAATCTAAGAGATTGGAATTGAAAGATATTATTTTGGTCCATCTCTATCTGAAAAACATGAAAGATTTCTCATCTATTAACTCAGCATATGTGACCACCTTCAAGCATTGCCTGCCTTCAAGGTATGTAACTGTTACTGCTACATGAAGGGAAAGTTGCCTGAATGCCTGATACCGGGCACTTCTCTGGTTATCTCCTTTAATCCTCATTCAAGGTTCATGCTCTGATATCCCTGACTTTGAAACCTGTTCGTTATCATGTTCTCTGCCATTGGTATAGTGGTTGTGTTGTTTTTCAAATTTATATGGTTTTCATGTTTTCTGGCATGGTTTATTGTCACAGGTTTCTTTTATTTCCCTCTCTTATTTACCAATTCTTACTATTTATTAACAACAGTTGTCAGTAATTAACAAATGGAGATACACATTCATGGTAAGGCTTAAGAAATAAAGGGATTCTGGGATATGAGGAGAGAAAAATTAATATTGGAAAGTGTCATTGGCAGTGAGGTAAAGAATGAATCTTCGTGGAACCAGTACACTCTTCCTTTTACTCCCTCAACTCATCTCTATACCTCCAGTGTATGGTCATTTTCAAATTGTCTAATTTGGCCTTGTTTTAATTATCCTTAAAATAAATGGTTTCAGACATAATCTTAAACAACCAAACATCAGATGTTTTGTTGTTGTTTTGCCTGCACAAGACTAATCAGGACAATTTGCTAATATTTAATTATCTTTTCCAATTATTTTGGAATATATAACTTTCAAATTAAAAAGTGAAAGAAGGGCTTCCCTGGTGGCGCAGTGGTTAAGAATCCACCTGCCAGTGCAGGGGACATGGGTTCAATCCCTGGCCCAGGAAGACCCCACATGCTGCGGAGCAACTAAGCCTGTGAGCCACGACTACTGAAACCTGCGTGCCTAGAGCCCATGCTCCACAACAAGAGAAGCCACGACAATGAGAAGCCCACGCACCGCAATGAAGAGTAGCCCCCGCTCACTGCAACTAGAGAAAGCCTGTGCACAGCAACGAAGACCCAACAAGTCAAAAATAAAATTAATTAATTATTTATTTTTAAAAAGTGAAAGAAGAAAATAAAAATGGTTTTGATTGTACAATATAAAATGCTTCAAGAAATTCCAGTTGTTTGACAGAAAAGTTAATTTTTTATAGGAAGTTTTCTAGAAATAGGTATTTATTTAATTTTGATGCAGAACACTATACTAGGGACATATATTTTAAAAACAAAAGAAAGTAAAAAGACTTTTTCCATGGCACACTCAGAGATAAAAATAATTTTTCTATAAAACAACCCACGTCCCACTAGAAGTAAATAAGCAGAAAAGAATTTACTGATGAGAGAATGCTTTAAGACTTAGTAGACATGGGATAAAAGAATATTGTGGCATTAAGCAGAGAAATTGGTACTTTCTCCAAGATCTCTGCCTTGCTCTAGGCCCATTCCAGGTAGCCACAGTGAGCAGCATCCAGCCATGAGAAGGCTAACCCATCTGCCCCCAGAGCCAGTGGAGGACAGTGACTCAATATATGAGAAGCTCTTTTCCCATTAGGTAGATGAGATTGGAAATGCTCATCTGATTTGCTACACTTAGGGCTTAAGCACCTGACATCTGCCAGCCATTCCACCATGTAGGCAGCACTAAGATTACAACTTCCTATTCAGACCTCATTGGCTCTGAAACCAAGTGTTATTTCTGCTTTGTTTCCCAACTAACTGGTTAAATCCACCTTTCAATTCATATTGCTTCCAACCCTGTTTTCTCAGTCTTTGTCCTGTTTTCCATCTATTCCTTCAAAGTTTTGATGAATTTCAAAAATATATATATGTTTGACACTCCTACAGATTGCCCTCCCTATTGTAAAAACCTCCCCCACTATATGACTCCCTTCAGACTAAGAAGGAATTATCCAAGAGGTAGGGAGAGGACCGAGTTCAAGTAGGACCATGGAATCCTAGGGAAGGATTCCTAGGAAGGATTCCTAGGAGAGTCCTTCCTAGGAAGGACTCTCTTCAGTGAGAGTCAGGGTTCAGTAGTATTCATTACTACAAATGAAGACTAAGAAAAGAACATAGGTTTGACTTATGAGGGCCTCAACATTGTTTTTCATTCTTTTCTTCCTATTTCTGATCAATTTCCATGATTCTTCTCTGTCTTTGGCATTAGTACCCTTTCCACACAACATTGAGAGAATCACCACTACCTTCAGACTAAAGAGTTGATATAGAGGTAGGACAAGGACCACAGTAGCGTTGGGATCAGGGAACTCCCAGGAAGGCTTCCTCAAGGGTGAGTGTTTGGCAATGTTTATTGCTCTTCCGGCTTAGGAGTTAATGTGAGGGCTGTGAAAGGTAGGAGGGAGGTGAAATGGAAGAGATATTTTTAGAATAGGGAAATTTTAAATCTGTTTTAAGAGAAAAGAAGAGCCCACAGGAGAAAGATTGGAGATACAAAAGAGGGTATGAGTAGAGAAGGGATGGGGTACACTTCTTATGCTGAAGCAAGATTGAAAAAGCAGAGTCTGGATGAATTTACTAAAACATTAGTGGAGAGTTGGAATTAAGACAGATGGCTCCCATTTCAGTAAACTAGGAAGTGCTATTAGATTACATTTATTTAATTGCTCAGATAATTCAAGTGAATTGACATAGAAATTTATATACTGGTTCAAGAGAGCTGACTCATATTTTGACAGCTTTTGTCTTTCTATCCTACCAAAATTTCATTGAAATGACAGAAGAAATGTAAAACAATAATAAATCCATAGCAACTTAGAAAGCAGGGAAGGGTGCCATCAGAAGTGCAAATTTCTGGAAGGTATAAAGCAAATAGGATAAGATTGATGGCATATACCAGCAAAGGGGAGCCTGCAGCTCCATAGAGATGGAAAATATCCTTCAGAACAAAAGGAGTCTATAAATAAGCCCAAGAAAAAAGGCTGCAGGGAACTAAGAATAGGTTGTCTGGTTGGCTAGGGTGGTAAAACAATTGCACCAGTGTCCTGCCTTCAGGATGATTCTACTGTGTAATTCTTTCTTAATCTTTCTTTCCCAATTTTGTTTTATACCTTCCATAAATTCCTTCCTATTCTTGGATGCTGGTAGTACCCTCTAACTTTGCAGCATTGCTACAGATATATTTTTAGATTTATATTTCTACTGTCACTTCAGTAGAATTTTTAGAGGGACAAGAAATTAATATTTAGGTTCCATCAGTGACCTTGAACTACAACAATGAGAGAAGATCCTTTCCACATCGATTTTCTTGGTTTTGGTTTTGTTTTTTTGTTTTACATTGTTCCTTTAAATTTGGTTTATTTTTCAGAGTATGTATAGAAACTATGTTGCCAGAAGAAGTACTTTTCTCAATAGATTGCCTAATCCACCAGAGTGACATAAAGATTGATGATGGTCTCTTTCATCCTAAAGAGATTCTGCATGTTCAGAATATTTCTCACTGGGCACCTGCTAGCATTGGACCATATAGTCAGTCTATCAAGGTTAGTAGACATGTTTTCTTGTTTTTGTGGCAATCAACTAAATATGTGAAGGAAGTTGACAAGTTGGCTCTTTTTTAATAACAAAGTTTTCAATTCAACTATAATCTTTATCATGTTAGTGATCCCAAGTATATATAGTGACATCTTTAAAAGGGGAACTTGATATATAGGCAAAAATAATTAAGAAAAGCAATTCTATATATTATTTCATCTATGAAAAGTTAAAACACTATTTAAATTTTTTTGGTAATTAACTGAAAATAAATATGAATTAATTCTAATTTGTTATAGTCTTAGTTTGGAATATGAAACAAATATATTTGTAATTTTTTGGTTATTGATTTCTAGCTTAACTAAATGATAGTCAAAGAATGTACTCTATATAATTTTAGTCTCTTGCAATTTGTTGAGGCTTGCTTTATGGCCGAGCACATGATCAGTTTTGGTAAATGATTCATATATGTATGTATTCTTTTATTATTTGGTGCAGGGTGTATATATGCCAATTAAGGAAGGTTTATTAAAAGTATTCTTTAGTACATGCACCCCAATGTTCATAGCAGCACTATTTACAATAACCAAGACACAGAAGCAACACAAGTACCTGTCAACAGATGACTGGCTTAAGAAGTTGTAATATATATATATATATATATATATATACATATATATAAAATGGAATATATATACTGTATTGTATGTGTGTGTGTGTATATATATATATATATACACATAATGGAATATATATAAAAATAAACATGATATATAATATATATTATCAATATGTTTCTAATATATAATGTATGTTTTGTTATATATTATATAATATATAATTATTGGAATTACTATAAAAAAATGAAATATTGCCATTTACAGCAATGTGGATGGACCTAGAGAATATTATGCTTAGTGAAATAAGTCAGAGAAAGACAAATACCATATGATATCTCGTATACGTGGAATCTAAAAAATAACACAAATGAATCCATATACAAAACAGAAACAGACTCACAAACGTAGAAAACAAACTTATGGTTACCAAAGGGGAGAGGGAAGAGGGATGGACAAATGAGGAGTATGAGATTAACAGATACAAATTAGTATACGTAAAATAGATAAGCAACAAGGATTTACTGTATAGCACAGGAAATTAAATCCTATATCTTATAATTACTTGTAACATTGAAATACAGTCTGCAAAAACCTGAATCATTAGGCTGTATACCTGAAATTAACACAATATTGTAAATCAACTATACTTTATTTTATTTATTTATTATTTTTTTTGCGGTATGTGGGCCTCTCACTGTTGTGGCCTCTCCCATTGCGGAGCACAGGCTCCAGACGCGCAGGCTCAATGGCCATGGCTCACGGGCCCAGCCGCTCTGTGGTATGTGGGAGCTTCCCGGACCAGGGCACAAACCCGTGTCCCCTGCATCGGCAGGCGGACTCCCAACCACTGCGCCACCAGGGAAGCCCTAATTTTTTTTTTTACTATTCTTTAGATCTTCTATAGCTTTGCTGATTTTTTTCTTTCCTTTCTTCACCAGTAATTGAGAGAGGTGGTTGTATGGGCTTATGTTCTCCTTTAAGTTTTGTCAGTTTTGCTTTAGATAGTTGAAGATATGTGAAAGCAAGTTTAGAATTGTTTTATCTTTCTGATGGATATCCTTTTACTATACATCACTTTCAAAGTAGAATAAATGCACTTGCACTGATTTTTTTGGTTAGTGTTTCCATGGTATGTACTTTTTCATCCTTTTACTTCCAAATTTTCTCTATTCTTATATTTAAAGCATATCCATTATAAGTAGCATCTAGCTGTAATTTTAATCCAGTTTGAAACTATTTGCCACTTAATTGGAGCAGTTACTTTTAATTAGTCATGGATTTGTGTTTATACTTATCGTCTAACTATCGAGTTGGCCAAAAAGTTCGTTTGGGTCTTTCCGTAAGATGTTACAGAAAAACCAGAACAAGCTTTTTGGGCAACCCAATATTTTCTCCTTTTCTCACTGGTTTCGTGTTTCTTTTTTTTCCTTCTTTACATTATTTAAGGTTAATCAGACTTTCTTCATGTTAGGTATACATTCTTTTATATGTTTTAGTACATATCCCAAAGAATACACCATACAACTTGTACTTATTACAACCTAATATAGTTTCATACATTTAAAACTTCTTGGAAAATGCTAGGCCCTTAGAATATTTAAGTCCATATATCACCATTCTTTGTGTTATTGTTATCAAACATTTTAGTCCTATCTATGTTTTATTCCTCAGAACACATCATAGTTTCTATTTTGTATGATCAGTATTCATTTATATTTACCCACAGTTTTTACTCTCCCTGTTGAATTTCTGTTTCCTTGGAATTATTTTTCTTTTTCCAGAAGAACTCATTTTTGTATTTATTTTAGTGGGCATATGCTGGTAACAATTTCACTCGCTTTTTTGTTTGTTTGCTAATGTCTTTATTTCACTTTCACTTTTGGAGGATATTTTTCACGGGTATAAAATCTTAGGATGACAGCTTTCTTTCAGCAACTTGAAAATGTCATTCCATTATCTGTCTTTCATTATTACCATTGAAAAATCAACTATCATTCTTATTTCTGTAATTTGGAAATTTTTTTCTTTGTCTTTTTTCAGCAGTTTTGCTGTGATGTGACTTGTTGCAGTTTTCTTTGACTTGATATCTTTCAATTTGGAAATTCTTTGCCTTTACTTCTTCAATTTTTTGTCCTGTCCTGTTTTTCCTCTAGGATGCCAATTAGGTATACTTTTTTACTCATCTTATATTAAAGCTATAAACTTTTTAGTATTTCATCTCTTTTATTCACCAAATTTCAACCCAAATACTTTCTGGTATTTCTTTCAGATCACTTATCCTCTCTCCATCTTCCAGGATTCTCTTTAGCCCACGTATTGAGTTTTAAATTTCAGTTATTACATTTTTAGTCCCAGAATTTCTATTTGATTTTTTAGAATTTATAA
Organism: Lipotes vexillifer; assembly: GCF_000442215.2. Lineage (NCBI taxonomy): Eukaryota > Metazoa > Chordata > Mammalia > Artiodactyla > Lipotidae > Lipotes > Lipotes vexillifer. Next base: position 2,104,056 of record NW_006789313.1, read on the forward strand.
ATTCTTCATGTTATTTATTTTTTGAACCTAATTATAGCTCTCTTTATCCAACCTGATAATTCCAGTAAACGGGTCATCAATTGATCTGATTTTTTCTCCTGTCCTATTTTGTGTCATGTCTGTTTTCTTATTTTTTTATTAGTATCAAATATTATGTTTGCTAAACTGTAGTGGCTCTGGATAATGTTATCTTTCTCTATGGATCTGGTTTGCCAATAGAATCTTGGCAGATTACCATATTCTAATTCTAGGACTCAATTGCAGATTTGGTGATGCTCAATCTACCTTTTGTTTGTCTCTGCTTTTCTAGTATGTGGACACCTGGGTTTCTAACTGAGGTCCTGGAATTTTTAATCAAGATCTCTCCCCCTTGGAAGTTTCTGAACTATAGTTTTTGTCCCCTTAAGACTGTAAGACTGTAGAAAACCTTGCTCAGCAAGTCATTCAGTGGCTTTCTGCCTAGCTTATTATTCTCTTGTTTGGTGTAATTTAATAATTCAGCAAATGATTCCTTATTCTTCAGTTCAATTTACTTGTAGAAATGCATGTTTTATTGTTTGTACTAAATCTTATAAAATAATTGCATGCATCATAAAGCATATACTTTTTAAATGTACTAACTTTTCTTATCTTAGCATTAAAAAAAAGCATCTTCATATAGTCTGCTTTCCCTGGAACCCAGGAGAAGTTTATTTGTTTGTTTTTCTTCTTTTTCATTTTCTTAACCAGGCCCTCAGAGTTTGTATCATTAAAGTAGTTATTAATGTTTGGAATAGACATAAGATTATAAAATTTAGCATTGGAAGGAACCTAAGACATCATCTTCTGTTGGCTAATCTCCCACACAGTGCAGAAATGTTTCCTGCAGCATCCTTGGCATATGCTTATCCGGTCTCAATTTGGATATCTTCAGCAAAGGAGCTCATCATTTCCTGAAACAAACCATTCTGTTGGACAACTCTATTTTAAAAATCCTTATGTTGAGCTAAAATATGCCTCTTTGTAACTTATACTCATTTACTCATTGTTTTAAGTTTTCCTTCTGGAATAAGTCAAAACAAGAGAACACTTCAGATAGCTGTATTTAAAGCAAATCTAAATGCCATTCCTGTCTTTTTTATTTTTTTTGCCTTCTTGGCCCAAAGCATTGAAGGTAATTTGCTAAACTTGGATAATAATAATCATAAGGAAGGCCATATTTGGTAATAATTTAAAAGCTATCTTTACATTATGCAAATCCCTCTGACATTTTGAAGACAAAAAGCCTTTTGTAATTATCTTGAATTACATTTTTGTATACAAAAAAAGAGTAAGAAGACTGCCCTCTATTTTCAAAGATGACACTACATGACCACATGTGGGAATGTAGAGAAAAACAATATTCAGTTGTAGAGATATGATTGAAATCTTGGGGTGTGCATTTTTGTTTCCTTTTCATACATAGACTGTCTTTAAAACCTGTTGCTTGTGAATTAATAATAATGACAATAATCTTATAGCAGCTAATATTTGTTGAGTACTGACTATATGTAATTCATGTATCTTGGTTCTACCTTTAGACTGAGTTCTCTGCTCAATAAAAACTCTCTATTCCTTATAATGTAATTTATGATCCAAACAGGATGCTTTGAGCGTCAAAGAAGGTACTATTAGTAACTACTCTGAGACAATAGGTATAACCTGGAACTGTCCAGGCAGAGGGGGACTTAGAGTCACTTTTCTTGAAGTTGAATTCTGGTTATTCCATTGGCTGATACTGTTTGCCCAGAAATTTGCATATATATGCCACATTGTTTCAAAAAGTTCTAAAAGGCATTTTTAAAAATTATTAAGTCCTGTTCTCCTTATGATTTAAGATCCCACTTAAACCTCACCCTCTCCTTCACCTTCATGATTGAGCAATGTAGTTTTATAAGCAAAATTTACTACTTTTTTTCATAATTTTTCAAAAATGAAAAATATCCATTGTTCTTTTTCCATTCTTCTTCAGCTAAAATGGAGGAAACAGTAGGGCTGAGAAGTCTAGACTGCCTATCCTCACCTGCCAGCCCTTAAGGTGTTCTCAAAATGGGAGAAGAGATATATTTTGAAGAATCAGAGCTGTTGTGTTAATAATCCCAGATTCCAGACCTAATTAAAAGTCAGAGCATGGAGAGCACCTAGTGCTTCCAAATTATTTTGCAAAAATGCTATATTTGCAAAACTAATCCCATGATCCCTAAAGAATGCCCATCCTCATTCTAAGCAGTGTTCTCAGTCTTGGCACCATCACATGGGGCCTAGGTTTCAGATTTTTTATATATATCTAAGGTTGAAAGCCACTATTGTAAAGCTACATGGGGGAAAGAAAAGATTTTTTTCTAAGCCCAAGATTTGTGATTGCAAGTGCTGGCATAAGTAAAGTGCATGCAGGAAGATCACATAGATTCCAGATTTTCACACCTCAAGATCAATGCATCACTCTTAAACATCTGGTTGATTCTAAAGGAAACTTTCAGAATCTTGCTGGTCAGATCAAGGGGGGAGGAGATTCATATTTTTCCCCAAAAATATGTCCTTTTAACCTCAACCTGGCAGAAATCACTTTAGATCTTCTGTTCATAAATTAAATAACTATGTGAGTTCCTTTTTGCAATATTGCATACTCTAGAAATTGGATCAAAACAACGATTAGGGAAATATAATGTGTATCCAGTTTCTTTTGTTAGTAGAAGAGAAAAACAGCGTAGAAATACTTATTTCCCTCTGTTCTTGCCTTTGTACTCTTTAAAATGGGTTTAAGATAGTTACTGTTTATCCTGTCGCTAAGGAGGCAAGTTTCACACATTAATTTTCATTAGGAGCAATATCAGATGATTACCATACAGAAGCGCCTCCTCTTTTTATGCTATCTTTTCTAATTTATACATTGCCACAGTCCATCAGCCTACCTGTGCTAGCTCTAGGATGTGTTGAGGAAAATATTTTTTCACTTTAGTATCAAATATTTTTTTTCTTAATGACTCAATATCATCATGTTGCTTTATTTTTTTAATCTGTATATGATTTTCTTTCCTGACTAACTTATGTCCAAAAAAGGTAGCTGCTAAATCATGATTTTGACCCATTGATGGGATATTTCTGATTCTACTTACTAGAATGAAATGAATCTCACATGAGCCAGCAGCTTAGTTGTCACACCAAACACTGGTCCATAACACTGCCAGAAGGTCGTACTGCAATGAAACTTCAGTTCCGAGAGTTAACAGTTTCCTCACACTCCTCCCTCTGTCAAGTATGTTTAGCTGAGCTTGTGCGTATGACTTCAGTTCATAAAAAGTTTACAAGTGCAGCTGGAATGCTTAGCATTTGATTGTTACATAAATAAGTATTTGAGAACATATGTAAACTTGACAGTGTTAGTACCAGATGTTCCAGTAACACAATAATGTACTTTCAATGTCCCTTCTCATTTCGGCTTGTTTATTTTGGCACTCTTTCTTTATCTGCTAAGTTTCAGATAAGCACATATTAACTCCATCCAGAGTGTTGATCCTCTTATTGTTGCAATCAAGTTAGATGTATTGCATTTAGTGTGTAGAAGTACAAATAGCATAGACATTAATACATAAAGTCATTTTTTTTTTTTTTTTTTTTTTTGGGGTACGGGGGCGCTCCGCGGCATGTGGGATCTTCTTCCCGGACCCGGGCACGAACCCATGTCCGCTGCATCGGCAGGCGGACTCTCAACCACTGCGCCACCAGGGAAGCCCCATAAAGTCATTTTTTACACATCCCCATAAAATACAAATATTTCACTTCCTTAATGTTTATGGTATATAAAGAATAAAGAAATCTTCTCTGGGCATATGAATGTACTCTCATCTCTTTAGGAATTGCCCTTCCAATTATGAGTTTTGCAAGTATTTTCTTTCCCTTTTTGACCACCAGGCACTTCAATTAAGAGATTTCTGTCTCCTGCACAAATTCCCCTGCCTTCCTCAGGTCTTTGCCATCCCCTCACCATAGTTGACTCTATCTTGATATGTAAAAGCTATTGGCATTCAGAAGCACAATTTTTGCTTCTTTTTGGTTTTATTTTGAAGTTATTTCAAACTCAATGAAGAATTGTGAAAATAAGAATGGTACATAGAACACATATATCTTCTTGCCAGATTCACCTGTTGTTGACATTTTGCCCCATTTCCTTTATCAGATGAGTGTGCTCACTCGCTCTCTCTCCCTCTCTCTTTGCATATGTGTATGTATGTGTGTATATATATATGTGTGTATATATATATATATATATATATACCATGTATATGTTATGAATGTGTTTATGTATGTGTGTATACATGTGCACACACATTTTTTTCTGAACCTTTTAAAAGTTAGTTGCATGATCTTTTACTCATATACTTCAGTGTGTATTTTTTCTCAGAATAATATTGTCTTACATACAAGTAAATTTTAAACAGATATATTTTTTTTCCTAGTTGTCCATCTGTATTCCAACTGTGTTTGTTAACCCAGTGGTATCCATTGTAAGATACCCAGGTCTGGGGCTTCCCTGGTGGCGCAGTGGTCGAGAGTCCGCCTGCCAATGCTGGGGACACGGGTTCGTGCCCCGGTCCAGGAAGATCCCACATGCCGTGGAGTGGCTGGGCCCGTGAGCCATGGCCGCTGAGCCTGCGCGTCCAGAGCCTGTGCTCCGCAATGGGAGAGGCCACAACAGTGAGAGGCCCGCGTACCACAAAAAAAAAAAAAAAAGATACCCAGGTCTTACTTTTGGACTCAGGTTGCACACGTTGGATGTGTTCTGTATAGTTATAGGGCTCTGGGAAACTTAGTGGCCCAGCAGTTTACTAGGGAAGTAACTTATTTAGAGGAAAAAATCCAAATATGGTCAAGAATGAAAGCAAAAAGTTTAAGCTAGAAATTCAGTTCTAAGTCTCAGAATGAGAGGTTATGCAAGGCCCAAAAAGGACAATCAATCATGAGATTGTTTGGGAAACGTGGTACAATATGTGTTAAGCCAAGAGATTTAGAATTAATGCCCTGAGATTGATGGAGGTCTGTCTTTATATGAAAATATCTCTATGGTAAAGAAGCAAGCTTGACAACCTAAAAGAGCCAGATTCTGCCTTGCTTGGGCTTTGCCTGATAGAAGATTGTGACTCAGTTAGTCACATGGCTTTTGTGAGATGAGGTTCCCTCAGTGATCCTCTGGAGCAGAACCAAAATGGCTTCAGAGATGGAGTCCAAGACCTCCTGTACTGGTTGCCTCTGATCACGAGGGAAGGGGTAGAGCGCCATCCAAGTAAGAGGAAAAATAGTAAGAAGTAACAGGGAAAAGGAGTAAAAGGCAAGTGAGTAAATGATTTCTAATTTTCAGAGTGGACCTAGGAAACATGCTTCAGGTTTTTCCAATGGATGCAGCACAGTTCCAGAGGGAAGAGAGTCAACTAAGTTTACTGCTTGAATTGTTTCCTTTGGTGGAAAATGTGTTTTATTTGTATGTAATATAGTAAAAAAAATTTTTAGAAACACACTGTGTTATAAATTTCAAGCTTGCCTCCAAAGATACAGGAAAACAAGAAAAATGTGCATGAAGTTAAGTAAGAGTAGACCTAATTAGCATTCTTATAAAATGAGCTGTAGATTTACTGGAGACTTACAAAAGGGAAAAATACCAGAGCACCAGACTAGCACATCAATCATTTGAAATTGTCTGACAGTCTTGAAGAGGATATCCTGGCTGCAGAAAGCACATAGCTGTCTTAAGGCTAGGGGCCCAGGTCAGAACTTAATAAGAACAAAAGATGAGCAATTTTGAGAGGAACCAGCTGGCTTAAGGTGATCCAAAGTGCACAGATGTTAAAGGCTTACTGTTCCAACAATACCATTACCTAACACAAGACTTACAGAATAACCATCAAAAAAATTACACAACTTGATTTACCACGTTGACCCTTGAGATCTAACAATATATGTGTTTCTGTTCCACCATACTAATTTTCTATTTCTACTTTCATGTTATTTTACTTTGTGTCTTCTGGTTGATGGCTGTAAGAAAGGACAGAATTTCTTATAAAAGTTGAAAAATAAAAGATAACTGATCTTTCTTAGAAATATATATAGAATCCTGTTGATGTGAGATATTTAAGTAGGTTTTTAAAATGGCTTAAGCACAATAACCAGGAATCTATAGTTTCCTCTGTGCTTGCATCAAAATTCCTCAAACTCTTAACACAGGTGGTTTTGTGGCAAGCAGAGAGATGGTAGATCTCAAATCAGTTATGACCCTTCTGATGTGGTAATCGAATGTAAAAGGGAGTAATCTAAAACATAAAATCTAAGTGGTTTGAGTCATGGGAGTAATCAGGAACTGAAAACAAAAGTGGTTTGGAAAATGTTCATTTTGCTAGTGCAGAGTATGTTGCAGTTAAAGTCATGAAAGATATTTCTACTTTCTTTAAGACTGTGGTCATTGTCTTCTATCAGTGATATTGAACACTTTGTAAGTGTAAGAAATGTTACTAATAATCACATGGAGGCATTACATACCCTAGAAAAGAGTCACTGTGTACCATTTAAAGATATTTAAAATGAATCACCCACCATATTATAGTAGAATCAACTCTGACTCGGAGGTACCCAACTTTATTTATTTAGTAAGGAGTATTAAGTACTTAAAAATAAAAAACCTTTATGCCTGTCTCTGTGGCATTACTGAGTACATGAGCTGGCCATGTGAAAATTCCTTGTTGTGTGCGCCATGCCATACAGGGAGTCTTCCCCATTTGCACTTAAATAAAGATGTGAAGACAATAATGTTAAAAGTGATCCTCTGTGACTGGTTGTCTCTATTTTCAATTCTAGGACATAGTAACTGCATAAATAAGCAGGATTTCAAATTTGATTATTAAACTCTGTAAGTACATCACGTTCTTTTGTTATTTGTATTCAGAGAATGTGAGAGTGAAGCTATCTAATTTAGCTGCATCTTGCCTCCTTTTAAAAAAAAAAACATCAAAATAGCTTCATGGATGAGCTTTGAAGAATGGCTTAAACATACTGTTTTTTTCTTTCTTTTCAGGTTAGTGTCACTTCAAAAATAAAAATAAAAATAGGCACTCTTACTGGAACTTTAGGAGTAATGCTGGGTATAAACAGGCTTAGAATATACTTAACTGTAGTAATCCTTCCCGACACACATCGAGATGAATTAATAACCAGATTTGGCATTTCAAATATTTTTTACCCAGGGCAAGGGCTTTAAGGTGTTTTCTTGGTATTAGAGAGTTTAGAGATGAAAAAGGTGCCATTTATTATTTTCTCTTTCTGTCAGCTTAGGACTTTTCTTTGCAATCACTTTTATAATACTGGGCCTAACTGTTCTTAAATGTTTTACCTGTTGAAGAATGTTCCAGTCAATGTATAGCCAAGGTTTTGACTGAATAATAGTCCGTTAAAATCAGATAAGATAATTTATTGGAAGGGAACCTGGACTTGGAATCATAAGTGAGTTCTAGTCAGGAATCTGCAACATAACTTGTATTGATCTTGAGCAAATCACTTCCTGTCTCTCGGTTCCTTATTTTCTCATATGAAATGCAAAAGATTTTGGGTAGACTGCAAGATTCCTCTAGTGTGAAATGGATTCCATCAGTTAAGTATCAAATAAATAAGTCACTTAATCATGTTAACCACATCAACTGATCAGTTCAGCCAAAATATTTAAACCATTTATAATAAGACTACAAACAATCAGAAAACGACATTGTTACATCTTGAGAATGTCAGGTATCTGCTTTCCTAATATTGGTACTACTTTGCCAAGTAATAGCAATTTAAAAGGTCTTTCTCTCAAATATGATAGTAGTATACCATGTTGCTGCACTATTTTCTAAAAGAATACAACCACAGCTTACCTACTGCCAGGGTCATAGATGATCAATGAAAAAAGTGATTAACTTTCACAATCCTACTTTCTCATGGGACTCAAAGAAGAAAATATCTGTCGTCCTTAAAAAAAAGATGGTTCCATATATTCCCATTCCTCCAAAAAGCTGAATGTCCAAATGGAATGTAAGTAGTCATTAAACCCTTTTTTTTAACTTGGTAGCTCACTGATTTGAATAATTTTCTCTTCACCAAAACTGATAGAATATTTTACTATATCAACAGATTATTTCTGATTGCAAAGACATAACCTCACAGTATTCTTATAGTGAAAAAAGCATAGAATTTCAAGTCAGGAGATGTAGATGCAAGAATCTGTTCTATCACCTATCATATACATATGATTAGGGTAATTCTTTTAACATCTTTGAGCCTCAGTTTCCTTATTTTTAACAAAGTGGTAGCAGGAATACTTGTCTCTGGAGCTGTTGTCTGGATGCAATGAAATAATGAATGTGAATCATAAAGGCTAGTATGCATTGTTAACATTGTCTTTAAAAATATTCAAAAATAATTAATATTTCATAAATTTTTATTTCCATCTGACTACATATTATTAAAACTCAAATATTAAAGGGGAAGAAAGGAAGGGAAATGGAACCAAAGTTTCTTGACTACCCTGCCACAGTGTCAGGAAAAGCTGGACAACAGCTTTATCTCTAACTCCTACATAATGTACTTTCTAACTCCTGTGTTAGAGACAGGGCCTCACGTGTTATCACCTCCATAACAGAAGGGAACTAAATACCTTTCTGGGTGCTATAAATTGTGGAATAAAGAACAGTTGCTCGAATATGGAGAAACTCTAGGTTTTCCTCCACTACCTCACTCCTGTACCATTTCTCCAAATTTTATTTTCTTAATCTATAAACCATTCATAATCATATCACCTACAAGTCTAATGGATGTGGCTGCACACCAAGCTGTGAACTGATTTTCTTATCAGAAGATTGCTATTCGAATTGAAATCCAGATGGATTTTTTTAGTTGAAATGCCATGAGAAAAAAAAATGAAAACTTTCTTCATTATGAATATGAGATAATTACTTTTCAAAAATTGCAGCCCTAATCCAAGAAGGGACCACAAGATTTAATTGTGGGTATGCTATATACAGATTAATTAGGACGTTTAACTTCATTTTTTATACCACAGAATTAATCCCATAAAAATTAGTGATCTCGAAGGAGTCAGTTGTCAACTCTGACAGGATCCCTTTGCCATAATCTATTAAAATGCTGCTTTTATCTTGTCTTGCCTGTGTCATATTTTATGGATTTTTTCATAAACACTGCCTATACTTCATAAATGTCTCAATTTTCTAGTCTATTAACATTACTTCAAAAGCAATTGATAAAAGAGTAGGGCATGCATGAAATAATACACCAATAATGTGAAGTGCTGGAGGCAAGAACAGTGGGTAGGATCTGCACAGCTTGTGAGCTGAAACAATGAAAGGTTGTTTTATCTACTATAATAAAGAAACAAATGATCATTTTTGATAGTAGAAAAGATTGCTAGTAATTGGGCAGATGAAAAATGGGTTTCACAGAAAATACAGCATATTTTGAAAATGAAACTGAAATGAGAAAATAAACATCCCCAAGTATATGTTTACATTATGGGGAGCCTTTTCCTTTTGGTTACTAAAGATTTGGTATTTGGCCTGATTTAGCTTAGGCATGATAGTCTTATTCTAATTGTAAACAATATTTCTTTTGTATGCATATATTTAATAAACCTATTAATATATGTATGTTATCTATTAACTACAATAAATGTTAGAATTAGTTTTTTTAATCTTTATAATTTTATTATTTTGGTTTTTGAAATAAGTTTAGTTTTTCTTTTGAATGTATAGATGATATGTCTGTAGCATCCGCTTTATTTTTCTCTTTATATTTTTAAAGCACTAGTATCTGACCTAGGTTGATATAATGAAATGAGTACCTTATCTGGATTTGTGCCACAAATCTAAGTCACAGGTACATAATCAGACATTTCAAAACATCAGTTATTAAATCAAATAAATATATTTAAATCAATCGAACAGAAGACAAAGAAAAGAAGGAACATTAAGTAGATGCAGAATTCCTGATTTTCCTTTCATTTTATTCTTTATATTTTACCACCTGATTTAGCTAAATGAAACCATATGCTGTTCTGGACTTTCATTTTTAAAATATCATGCTTTATGAAATGAGTGACCATAGGTCCCAATATGCCTGGACAATCCCAGGCATATTGTTTACCTGTAATTATCAATAACTCCTTCTCTCACTTTCAAAAATGTTTTGACTTGGAAACAAGACTATTTTGTTGTTGCTCAGGTCAAGAAATAGGCTTGACTAACTCCATTGTGATCATTCAAGTCTAACACTTGGAAAGTAGATGGTTTTTCTCAAACTGAGAGATAGTGATAGAATAGGTTGTTGCATTGTACTAGTGGTACTCTATGAAGCAGGCAATGTAATTAAATAGGACCCAGCATAATGATACTGTATGTTCCTGTGACCTTACAGGAGCACAGGAAATCATGATCAAGGAGAGTTTGCAGTCCTCAAATGTTGCAAAGAATATTTTAGAACGCTGATCCTCAGTACTAACCATGTAGGGTAAAAGACAGTAAGCAACATAACAGTTTACTAACCTGACCTATTTTCCACCCATGTCCCAAACTCATTTTTCTCAAACTTCCCCATCGCATCATAAATATTCACCCAGTTGTTCAAGCCAAAAATCTGGGGATTTTCCATGTCTCCTCTTTCGTCCACTGTATATGCACCAACAAATTCTGCCCCTTCTCCTCCTAGAACCGAGTCAGAGTCTGTTTTCCTTCCCCACCCTCACAATCCTATTCCAAAGCTACCTTCATCCTTCTGCGTGGTCTTACAACAGCTGTGTTATCTGATTTCCCCACTTCTCCTCTTGCCTTTTTCCCCCAAAATTCATTCTCCACATAGTACTCAAGGTGACATTTTCTCTAAGAAATTTTTGACATATTTATTTATTTATTTTAAAATTTTTATTAGAGTATAGTTGCTTTACAATGTTAAGGTGACCTTTTAAGAATATAAATCTGCGAAGATAAACAAGTGAGATTTCATCAAACTAAAAACCTACTACACAGCGTAGGAAACAATCAACATAGTGAAAAGGCAAACTATGGAATAGCAGAAAATATTTGCAAACCATATATCTAATAAGGGGTACATTTCCAAAATATATAAGGAATTCCTACAACTCAAAGGCAAAGAAACTAGTAACCTGAAATTAAAAGGTCTAAAGACTTAAACAGACATTTCTTCAAGGAAGATACACAAATGACCAACAGGTAATGTCACTAATCATCAAGGAAATGCAAATCAAAGTCACAGTGAGATACCACCTCATGCCTATTAAGATGGCCATTTAAAGAAAAGGACGACAGATGTTGACAAGAATGTTGAAAAGTTGGAACCCTTGTACACTGTTAGTGGGAATGCAAAATGGTATTCATATGGAAAACATATGAAGGTTCCTCAAAAAAATAAAAATAGAAATACCATATGGTTCAGCCGTCCCACTCTGGGTATTTATCCATAAGAATGGAAATCTTGAAGAGATATTAGCACTCTCATGTTCCACAGTAGCCAATATGTGGAATCAACCTAAATGTCCATTGATGGATGAATGGATAACAAACGTGGTGTATACATACAATTAGCATATTATTCAGCCTTTTAAAAAAAGAAAATCCTGCAATATGCAACACAATATAGATGAACCTTGAAGACATTATGCTAAGTGAAATAAGTCATTCATAGAAGGTCAAATATTGCATGATTCCAGTTATATGAAGTATCTAAAATAGTCAAACTCATAGGAGCAGAAAGGAGAATATTGGTTGCCAGAGGCTGGCGGGAAGGAGAAATGAGGTGTTGCTAATCAACAGATAAAAAGTTCCAGTTATACAAGATAAATAACTTCTATAGATCTGCTGTACAACATTGTGCCTATAGATAACGATGCTATATTGTACACTTAAAAATTGTACACTTAACAGTACTGTTAAGAGGGTAGATCTCATGCTACATGGTCTTACCACAATACTATACAAAATTTTAATATAAATCTGATTACATAATTCAGTATTTTACATTAAGTTGAGGATAAAATCCAAGCTCTTCTCTGTGGTCTATGAGCACTATATGATAGAACCCATCTCCCTCATCTCCTGTCATTCTCTCCCTTTTCCCCATTCTCCAGCCACACTATCTTTTACTTAATGTCCATCCAGCATACCAAGCTTATTCTTGTTTGATGTTGCCTCTGAATGTCTGGCTCCTTTTTCATCAGATTATCTTTTATGAGGCCACCCCTGACTATCTTACTGAGTACTATTTCAACTCACCCCTCACTCCAGCTCCTTTCTTACCCACCCTGGTTCTAGACCAGTGATGATGACTTGAAGCTAGTTTTGTCAGTTACCTTGGCAAATATCAGCATAGTAGCTAACACTTATTGAGCTCTTACGAGGTATGTGCCAAAACTGTTCTTAAGGTTTCACGTGAATTCTTCTTCCCACAATAATCCTATGAGATAGATGCTATTATTATTCTCTCTTTATAGATGAGAAAACCAAAGCACAGAAAGGATAAATAACTAACTAGGATCTGGCAAAACCAAATTTTGAACACAGATTTTCTGGCTCTTTACCACTACCCTGTGCTGCTTTCTGTGTAGTAGCGTGAACGATGCCATGTAGTCAGGAGAGTCTTTGGGGGGTTTGAAGACTAACGTGGTTACAGAAAAGATAAAACCACTTGAGGACAAAGGCCAGAAACAGCATAGGTGAATCACCACTACTTATTATGGACAGAAAAAAGCAGAGCCTGGCACCAGCCAAGATGAAAAGGTAGGTCAACTGGTGATAAGTCAAGTGCAGATAGAAGGATGAAAGCAGAGGCAGGCATGAAGGCTGCCGGGCATGCTGAGCTCTTGTGTGTGAGTTCAGCTCTAGGCTCTCTTTTCATGCTGTACTTCCTTTCTAGGTAATCTCATCCATACATATGACTTCAGTTACCACTTATGTATATACAAATGACTCACAAATTTATCTCCTTAGTCTAGATCATTCCTTAGAGCTCCAGACTTTTTTATTGAAGTATAGTTGATTTACAACGTTGTGTTAATTTCTGTACAGCAAAGTGACTCAGTTATACATATGTATATTCTTTTTCATATTTTTTTCCATTATGGTTTATCACAGGATATTAAATATAGTTCCCTGTGCTATACAGTAGGACCTTGTTATTTATCCATCCTATATAAAATAGTTTGCCTCTGCTAATCCCAAAGTCCCAATCTTTCCCTTTCCTTCCCTACCCTCCCTCCCCCTTGGCAATCACAAGTCTGTTCCCTATATCTGTGAGTCTGTTTTTGTTTTGTAGATATGTTGATTTGTGTTGTATTTTAGATTCCACACGTAAGTGATATCATATGGTATTTGTCTCTTTCTGACTTACTTTGCTGAATATGATAATCTCTAGAGCCATCCATGTTGCTGCAGATGGCATTATTTCATTCTTTTTAATGGCTGAGTAGTATTCCCCCATATCTTCTTTATCCATGCATCTGTTGATGGACATTTAGGCTGGTTCCATGCCTTGGCTATTGTAAATAGTTCTGCTAAGAACATAGGGGTTCATGTATCTTTTCGATTTATAGTTTTGTCTGGGTATATGCCTAAGAGTGGGATTGCTGGATCCTATGGAGAGCTCCAGACTTTTTTTTTTTTTTTTGTGGCTGCATTGGGTCTTTGTTGCTGCACGTGGGCTTTCTCTAGTTGCAGCAAGCGGGCTTCTCATTGAGGTGGCTTCTTTTGTTGCAGAGCACAGGCTCTGGGCACACAGGCTCAGTAGTTGTGGCTTGGGGGCTCTAGAGCACAGGCTCAGTAGTTATAGTGCACAGGCTTAGTTGCTCTGCAGCATGTGGGATCTTCCCAGATCAGGGCTTGAACCCGTATCCCCTGAACTGGCAGGCAGATTCCTAACCACTGTGCCATCAGGGAAGCCCCAGACTTTTATATCTAATGCCATTTTGTCATCTCTTCCCACATGTGTCATGAGAAATCAAACTTAGCATGCCCAAACCACAATTCATGATTTTTCCCTTAAACCTTGGCCTCTCCCAATGGCCCTAAGTCGGTGACACATAAACACAAAATCTTGGTGACGCTCTTCAAATCTCCCTTTTCCTTACTCTCATTTTTCATATCCAAATGTGATAGGATATCAAATGATCTTCTTCCTAAATATCTCTGCAATCCATTCACTTCTTGCCATTTCTCCCCAGAGTCTTAGTACAAGCTCCCATCATTACTCACCCAGATTATGCTAGCAGCTTCCTCATTGGTCATGGTATCACTCTGGCTCTCCAGCCAGAGTGATATTTTCTTAGAAGTGCATAATTGATAGTGTTGACCCCTTTATTCCTTCTCCATCACGGCTCTTTCCACCTCAACCACACTGTCAGCTCCCATTCATTCATTCAGCTACATTCTAGGAGCTGAATATGCAGCCCTGGTCTTACAGGTTTATATTTTAGTGGAGACGCAGACATTAAATACACAAACAAATAGAATAATTTCTGATTCTACTAAGTACTGTGAGGAAAATATATTAGGACACAGAGATAGATAATAATTAGGAGAGGTGTCACTTTTGGGTTAGAGAGTCGGGAGAGTCTTTTCCCCAAGGATTAGCTGTGTGAAGATCTGGAGAAAGAGGCAGGAAGGAGCTGGGGTGGGGAGAGCATAGTGAGTGAGAAAGAAAATAGAGATAAGGTTGAAGAGGTAGGAGGTGGGGATGAGGGATGAAGAAAAAGGGATGATCTGGCACACATTCTGGAGGTAGGGCTAACAGAATTTGCTAATGGTTGGTAAAAAAGAAAAAAAGGTAGGAATTAAGGATGATGCCTAGATATTTGGCTTGACCATCAAATGAATGGTAGTCCTATAAATTGAGATAAGGAAGAGTAGAGAAGGAGCAGGTTTGGTGGGGGTGGGGGAAAATTGACTCTTTGTTTCTGTTTTTGTTTTTTTTTGGCTGGGGCAGTTAACTTTACAATATCTGGTAGACATCCAAGTGGCTGTATCAAGCAGGTAAATAATTATATGAGCCGGGAACTCAAGGGAGAGGGCAGGGCTATAGATATAAAACTGAAAGTCATAGCATTTAGATGGAGGTTAAAATCTGGAAACCGGGGGCTTCCCTGGTGGCGCAGTGGTTGAGAGTCCGCCTGCCGATGCAGCGCACGCGGGTTTGTGCCCCGGTCCAGGAAGATCCCACATGCCACGGGGCAGCTGGGCCCGTGAGCCATGGCCGCTGAGCCTGCGCGTCCGGAGCCTGTGCTCCGCAACGGGAGAGGCCACAACAGTGAGAGGCCCGCGTAACGCAAACAAACAAACAAACAAATCTAGAAACTGAATTAAGTTACCTACAGAGAAAAGACAGAACAGTGAAAAGGAGAGGAATCAAATCCTGAAGTACTCTTAATAAGATCAGTTAATCTCCTTTTATGGATCTCTATCTGTTAGAGATAAAAAGAAAACCCAAGTATGGTATCTCAGAAGTGAAGAAAGTACTTAAAGAATGAGGCGGTGGGGAACAATAAAGAAGAATTAGGCAGCAGGACAGATGCTACTCTGAATAGAATAAGGTGAAGATGGGGAACTGACTTCTGGATTTGGCAAAATGGGGGTTGTTGAGAACTTAGACAAGACTGAATTCAACAGACTGGTGGAGAGAAAAGCCTGATAGCTATTGGTTAAAGTGCAAGTGGGAGAAGAGACAGTGGTTATAGACGGCACTTTCAAAGATTTTTGCCATATAGAGGAACAGAAATAGGGCAGTTGCAAATTGGGGCCAAGAGATTACTGTTTTTCAGGTGGAAGTCACTGCAGCATATTTTTATGTTAATGGGTATAATCCAAATGAGAGGATAAAACTGAACACATAAGACAGATAAATGGTATTTTCAGAATCCAAGCCTTTGTGTTGGCAAGATGGATGGGAACTTTAAGTGGAGTGGTTAATCTTAAATAGAAGCAGGGATGATTCTATTGTGATCTAAGGGAAGGTGCAGTATGCGGGCTCATCTGTCTGTAGATTTGGTACCGGGAAAATGAAATAAGAAGCCAGGTCATCAGCTTAGAGAAGATGAGGAATAAAATTGTTGTCAGGAGAATGGGAAAGTTAAAATACTAGGGAAATGTAGTAGGACTGGGCAACAAGAAAGGCCTGCTTGAAATCTGTGATCATAAATTTAATGTGGTACCTGCCTGCACAATCATGTGTTTTTCTCCAGCAACACTCAGCAGTTTGGATGGTGGCACAAAGCAGTTGGAGAGTTGGGTGTAGCTTTTGGGGTTTTGACAAATAAAACTGAGTAGCAAAGGGCAAAGGAGTTAAAGGTATGATGAAAGTAATAGAGCCTGGAATCTGAGACAGGCAAGGAGGGGTGAGAACATATGAAGGGGGAGGTAGGAGTATGGTAAAAAAGTGGGAGAGTCAGTGGATTGGAAGTCTTCTAAAAAATCTAGAAGGAGGAGACTGGAACAAGTAAGCTCTAAAATTAGAAGGTGGTAGTTAGCAAATGGGATGTTTAAAATCAAGATTTTGAAAGTAATTTGGTTATTGGTGATGACGAAGTTGGTCAGTGTTTTTCACACTTTTTGGACTGGACACAGTAAGTAATATGATTTTCAAAACAACTTAGAATGCTCATACGTATATGACATGTAACTGAAAGAAATGTTTATGAAACAATGTTTACCTTACTTAACGTAATAAGCTAATATTTTAAAATCTAATCTATGTTATACTTAAAAGAAGAAAAACTGTTTATAACTCATTAAATCAAATCAAAGATTATTTATTTTTATGATTACTAATGGACCAAAACTTGTAGTTTTGTAAACACATTAGAGTCTACATTAGAGTTTGTACTCTAATGACCCCGGGAATGGGTAGTTAAGGTGGAGTGGGGACAAAGGTTGTTGGAAATGTATGATTCAGACCCCTGAGAGTCCACAGGCAGCTGGATTATCTGTCTCAACTTGGAAGCCATCAAGGATGACAGGAGTAATGGCACAGTGGAAGACCGTGAAATAGATGGTCTCTTAGTCCATGAATGAGTTAGGTGATAAGGTGATAGGTGCTTGATGATATAAAGTAGGGGAAGTGGTGATACAGTCTGCTGGTGGTTTGTGCTTCTAAGAGGCCACAGGTTTTAAGGAACTGGAAAGGACACACCAGCCCCAAGTCCTATAGTGTGGGGTGGGAAAGAAAAAAAGAGCTCCATTTTGAAAGCCTCAGGGGAAGATGTGGACTTGGAATATAGCCTGGTTTCACTGTGAGCAATAAGGTGAAGAGAAATTTGAGAGAAGGGATAGTGGATATGGGGAATTTTATTGCTGTGGGATGGTTTGGGACTTCTGTAGGGCCCAGAGGAAGGCTTTGGGAGGTCAGAGATGGGTGTGAGATGGAGTCAAATGAAAATGACTCGGGAGGCTTGGACTGAAATGAACATGGACCTGATTATTCTTGATGATAATGTAGGGAGAGGTGGGAGGTCAGTCTATATGACCTCCCTGACCAGACTCTTACAGCACCTTGCACCTCACCTTTAATCTATTTATCCATGTGTCACAACTGCAGTTTTACACCTATCTGTGGGATTGTTGTATCAAACTTGACTCCTTTACTAGACTAAGCTCCATACAAAAGGGACTATACCTGCTTCTGTTCACTATTGTATCTCAAGCACAGTGTATGGCATATAGTAGGTACTCAGCAATGATAAATTGAATTAATGAAATCAGAGCTAGAAGATGTTGATGACCAAAAAAGGCTGGGGTATAGGAGTGAAGCAGTACAAAGGGAGCTAAAGAGAACCAACAGGAGATACTGTTGAACTTGCAAGGAGGACATCTTGCTGCAGTCAGTGAGGCTCCTTTTGAAGGTTTACAGCTCAATCCTCATGGACATAACCTAGCCGATCTTGAAGGGACAATACTGTGAACGTAGTGTCTGAAAGCAGAGAACTATCTAAAGACTATATTAATTACCAATGAAGAAGTTGTTAGATGGAAATTTGGGGGTAAAACAAAAATCTAGAGACAACTTCAAAGATGACTCCTGTATGAACCTAGTCCTGACTAAGGAAATAACAACTGTTACAGTTCTGTAAGTGTCTGAGGGGACAGGGTGGACCTAGGAGAGAAGAGGCGCTTTTGGCATATGGGGTGGAGCGGGGTGAGAAGAATGAGAGAATAGGATAGAAAGTAGCATTGCAACATTCTGAAGCAGGGAAGCAGTGGGCCCTATTTGGAATAGGTTCAGGAACTGGGGCACTTTAGGGAGTGTGGCCATGCTAAAGACAGTTATTTGGGAAAGACAGAGTTGGTCAAAGTTGGAACAAATGATTTAACTACCTGGGATGTGGGGCTCTCTCCTACCTGAGTAGGACTTGGAGTCTAGAGGTTGGAATGCCAAAGGTTTGTGGGAACTGTACTCCTCCCTTAATGCTACCAAGTGTCACCCAAGACAAATATCATAAGACAGTAGTACAGAGTTAGCTCATCTTTGACAAAAGTCATAGCAAAGTTGAAGAATCACCTCTAGGGAAGATTTCATTCTGTTTCCATTTTAATTTTGTACCAGCCAGGAACAGCGTTACATTCCTTTCCCACCCACCCCCTCTGTGCATTCATAGTGCATACTCTTCATTTTTCTTGTTAAGACCTGCATGTGAGAAGTGATTTTTTTTTCCTTACTGGATCATCATTCAATAGCAGAGTAGGACACCTCTGAGCAATCACTGAGTTTCATCTTTCTGTCACAGAGGAATTCAGTGACTCACCTTTTGTAACTGCATTAACTCCTTCAGGCCAAGAGGCCACTGGCCAGCATTTTGGAGGAAGTAATTTACTAAATGGTGCCTTTGTGGCCAGAAAGGCTTAACACACATAAAAGAGAGAAACCACAAATTCCATTTCTTCTCTTCAGAGTGTTGGAAACAATTAGGACTAATTATGTGTTTTTGTGTGGAAGAGATGATATGAATTTCAATGGCATATAGAAAAAAAAAAGATAAACCTATTTTTTAAGGGAAATAATTCCAGTTTAGGTCCATTATAGCTACACAATATCATTATGAGATATGAGAAGGAGATAACTAAATTATTCATATTATAATTTTATTTGTATTCTATTCCTTATTTTTCCTGTAAAATGTCCCTATTTGTTATAAAAACTAGCATGTTTTGTAAAGAGATTTATGTTAATTACAAAGAAAGATTCCTTGCTTAACAGCAAATTCTATAGTGAATTTCAGGGTTTTTCATTAATGTGTGATTTCTATGGTGTAGAATATTTCTTGCTAATGGTTCATGCCATCTATATATTTAGTGATCTTTGAACTCCATGTTCATTATTATGGTTATAGCTGTACCCAAATGGCAACATATTATTAAAATATGAAGCACTGATTGAAGAAACTAGATATAATTATGCTTGTAAGGAAAACAAATCTTCTAGGAGATTCTAGAAAACAAAATAATACCTTTAAAATGTTGTAGTCAAAGTAAACACATTATGACAGATGACAAATACCAGGTTTTCAAAAAAGAAGGAGAAAGACTGAGCACAGTGTCAAAGGCCATCTCAAAAAATTTGCTCACTTCAAAAACCTGTACTTTTTTAATAGGACGTTTCCCAGAATTTTCTTTTGATAGATTTGAAATGTTTTATTATACAAATGAGTAAATATAGTCATTGTTATTTCAGCAAAATCTGAAGTCCTACCACTGGGGAGTGTCATTCCTAGCTTTGTGCTATTACCTTTTAGCCCCGTAGGTCTATTTCTGTGTCATGAAGGCTAGGAGCCTGAAAAAATGATGAAAACTCGTTCCTGTCAGCAGCTGAATCAGTTCCATTATCATAATAGTGCTAACAGTTCAGGGAGAAAAACAGGTATTAAATACTCTCATATCAGGCTGCAGAAAGATCTTGTCTCACAAAAGAGACCCAGACATGGAAGGCTGAGCTTAAGCTAAATGTCCCATAGACTGACCAAGAGTTGATCATTCATCTACTGAATTTCTCTAGAAGGGATATATTCATTATTGTTTAGGACCAGGTAGACAATTTACATTCGCAGTATATTTTTAATGTAATAATGGCTTAATAACACTGCCAGATGTTTGCAAAGTGTGTTTACTTTGGATACAACTAAAAGGAAATATATTTTTAGAACAGTAAACTTTTTGCCTAAGTATATTTTTATTAAAGTAATTATTTATTTATACAAATGTGATTTGGAATTGCATGAACATTTGAATGTTTGAACTTTTAACACTAGTACTCCTTTTTTTTTTTTTTTTGGCTGCACTGGGTCTTTGTTGCTACGCGTGGGCTTTCTCTAGTTCTGGGTACGGGGGTCACTCTTTGTTGTGGTGTGCGAGCTTCTCATTGCGGTGACTTCTCTTGTTGCAGAGCATGGGCTCTAGGCGCGCAGGCTCAGTAGTTGTGGTGCACGGGCTTAGTTGCTCTGCGGCATGTGGGATCTTCCCGGACCAGGGCTTGAACCCATGTCCCCTGCATAGACAGGCAGATTCTTAACCACTGCACCACCAGGTGCACAAAGCCCTAGTACTCCTTTAAAGGCTTAGTTCTGAAAGCTTTCTGAGAAAGGGAAAAAGTGCTTATATGAGGAAGCATGTAAGCTGGTAATGAATCAAGTAGTAGGGGAAAGGGGTGGCAATTGCTGAGGTCAGAAAAAAAGAGTGAGCAAAGAGAATTGAACAAAATCACAAGAAAGACAACAGTGGTATGTGAGATCAGAAATAAAGAAGTGAAAACTATCTCAGAAGAAAAGAAAAAATAAGACCCAGAAAAAAAAAATGTACGTATCACAAAAAGTTACCACCCTGACAGCATGATTCCCATTAATCTCTACCTAAACACCTTTCTTCGTATCTGTCTGGTCATTCGTAAACAGACAAGGCTGAGCTATCTGCCTTAAGCCCTAAGGTATTACAACATCATCTTTTGTAGCTGGGATGCTGGAAGTAAATCCTGGAAAACTGGGAGGGACTGCGAACATTACGAGTTTATAAGAAAACTTCTGCCACTTACCCTCCATTAAGTCATAAGAATATCTTATCCAAATAAGCAGAAAATATGAAAGGAGAGCCAAAAATTTAAACATTACAGGATTTATACATAAAAACAATTTAAGAGTGTGATATTGTGGAGTTTTATCATAACATAAAAATCTATAGGCTGAATTGTGTTAGAATATTGTGCTTCCCTTGTTATTGTTTACCTAACCAGTGTTTAACATTTTTCCTACTCATTGTTGATTGTCAGGTCATAGGCATGTAGGTTTTTATTTTAAATTACTATCAAACTGTAAAGACAAAAAAGACAAAATGTCAGCGAGGTGATTTTCTGTAAGGCTTCTGGTTTCACTTCTTTGAGGAATAAGTTAATTTTCTGCTAATGGTTTTGGAGCCTAGGTAAGCAACTTCCCCTATTGCCTGTAAGTAACTTACATAATGGACATTGTTTCTTTTAGACACATTTGACTGGTGTTGGGAACTTTTAATGAAAACTACCTGAGAATGGGATGAGTTTAATTATTTCTTTTGCCTTCTGAAATCCATTGTAATTGATTAGTTGGGATTATACTGCTACCAAAGAAACAAATAAAAATTACCATGTATCATATAAACCAGAAGTGAAAAACACCCCAACCTTCTAGTGACCAACACTATGGCATGCACAAAGGGCGATGCATTAGGTGGTGGAGGGAGGGACGGAAGTGGATAATTATTTGTAGCAATGCTTTTACTGTTGTTGGAATGAGACAGACTAACAGTGGCAGCAGTCATTTTGCTGAATCAAAGTCCATGTTAGTCGCATTATACACTGCCACAAAAGGTTGTTAAGGCTGGTATTAGCATGTACCACTGAGGACATTGGAAGGACTCGATCTGTCACACTAAATCGCCTTCTTGCCCTCAACCATTGAAGTCTCCAGCTCCTCTGACATGTTCTTTCATTAATGGCCTGGCCTTGACAACTGATCCTAATTGCCTCTGAACCGCACTTCATGTATTATTGGTGTCTGCCTGCCCTGGTTCATGTCAACAAGCCACAGCATGCATAGGGTGTGCTCAGTGCTTTTGCTGAAGTCACGCTCACATTGTCTATTCCTCTGAGGGGTCTGGGTCTCGCTGGGAGTAAAGTCGAACGCTAAAGATCCTCCTGTCTCCTCTTAGTAATACTTTCCTGTCATTTTGTGCTATAAGGACCCACTAAAACATTAAACCAATAAGGCAGCATTTTATTAAAGCAGAGATATAAATGCTGACTTAAATTTGCCCTTACTTCAGTAACTAGTAAAATGTGTGTTTATTGTAAAATCCTTTTTCTACCTTAGATAGTACAGTTTACATTCTTTTTTCCTTGATTATGCACAGCAATTTCAATTTGATACATGATAATGGCCAAAAAAGGTCTATAATATTATGTAGTTTCCAGGTGGAATTACACATGAGACCATAATTCCCCAAAAGTAAATTATTGAAGGTTTGAATAGGATATTTTACTCCTAACACTTATCAACAGATTTGTATTTACTGCATTTTCTAGAAGTAGTTAAAATAATCAATTTTAGTGCATTACATGTATTTAAAAGTCTTTATTTTGTTCTGACATTTTCAGAAGATACTCATAAATGGCAAAACAGCTTAGATGTATTTTAATTTACTATTCTATAAGGTGAGTTATATGCAGTGAAATACTTTAAAATCTGAAACATAACATTAGAAATGCTCAAGATATTTACCTTTTTTTTTTTGGCGGGGTGGGGGAAGTGTCTCTGAGATTTAAAATTTACCTCATTCCTGTGACAATTTTTTACAATCACATCTCCAAACAATAATATGAGATTCTTTCAATCTTTTCATCCTTTTTTATTTATTGAAGACAGTTTTCTGGTGAGCCTTTTAAGCATGCAAGTTCTACCCGTGATCATAAAAAATAAATCATAGAAGCTCTTCCGTGCTAGGTATCATTTAGCCTAATCTAGACAGTGACATTTGGGCCACTAACAGCATAATCATGGTTATTGCTACAAATTGCTCCATGTTTGAGTTTTAATGTTATAAGTAAATTATGCCACCGGGTAAAATATATGTTTCTTTGGGAATTAAACATGTTTATTTCAGCAATGTGGCCGTAGAATATCACATAGACTTTAGACTTCTTTCATGTAGTAATACTGCCACCTTCTGAAGCACAGAGGGATTGTCCTCAAGGTTAGCTGTCTGACTCTTAAGACTTCTCAGGTGGCCATTTGCAGTGACCCAGCAGCAAAAAAACTTCCAATCAAAAGCATTCCAGTCTAGAAACTGTCTGATTTTTAAAAATGATAAGTTTGATCTTAACTCTTCATTTTAAGTAGCTAAAAATGAATAGAGTATCCAACAGTCAGTAAAAATGTTTTATCTTTTCATTTTACCACGAAATGCCTTTTATTTTCTGGACTTGAGAACTATCTTGATTGGTGATTATGTATTTTTCCTGTAAGACAGCTCAGTTGATATGAAGTTAATAATTCTCATATGGACACAGCAAGAGCAGTTGCCTGGCAGAAGTGAGGCAGTGGTGGCCACAGCTGGGGTTGTAAGAAGGGGATGGCAAATGTTGTTTTCCTATCATTCAATCAGACAGCATGCCCTTCAGCAGAACAGCAAGCCCTCCTGATTCTTTAGAATTAGTGAGATTAGCATGAAGCACGTAATGCAGGATGATGGAATTTGTCATAATTTGCATTGTCCTGGAAAAATGCGGGTTGATAGAGCGACGCATCTTGGAGCATGTCATGTCCCACGGGCAGGTCACAGAGGAAGCTTGGCAGAAATAATTTTGTGATATGTGCATCAGTTGCAAATGCTTCATAAACGATTTGTCAAAATAAAATAAATAGGAAGAGGTTAGAAAGGTAGAGAAAGTAGGGTCATTGCGGAAGCATCTCAAAGAACTGGATATGCCGTCCTCTGGTATCGGCAGGCATTTTCAATGAATAAATGAAAAGACGCAGAATGATTGACTTCACTCTTTTTTTTAGTTTGAAATTTCTAAAGCCTTACTGGTAAGTCTTTCCTTTCTCCCTGGTCTAGGAGTCAGATCTTGGAAAATACCTGTGTGTTTCTGCAAAGTTTATTGATGGAAGCCCCTTACAGAAATTATCAAATACAGCCACATTAGGAAAGGTTTTCTGAGAGATTGCTTCTGACCTTGATAATGTTCCCAAACTGCAGATAGGAAAGGATAATCGGCATGTAGTTGACAAAACGAACATGACAGTATTACTTATCTGCAGCAGAATTTCTGTAAATGGGCATGTAGAATTCAGGCAAGGAGAGCATGCTTATTTAGCATAGCAGTACAAGAAGGAAAAGGTCCAATGTCAGGAATTATCCATGGTTTATTTATGGAGCACCTGACAGTGATGCCACTGTCTTTGATATTTAGGAATTTCTTCTACCCAAGAACATTATAACTGGTGTTTGCAGGTTATATTGTTTATCATTTCAATATCTGCTTCTACTTCACAGAGACATTTTGCAATGTCTCCTTTATTTGTCTTTCTTTATACATTTCAAACAAAAGATTAATGCTGGCAGTTCAGTAACATTGATCTTTTATGACAGTTGAACATTTGTGGGTTGAGGGTCTAATAAGAAAAAAAAAATTTAAGTAAGGAGTTTAAGGAAAATGAAAAAAAAATCACTTGTGAGGATCAGGCTTATAATAAAAATGTTTCTTCTTACTACAGTGTTAGATAGGAAGAATACTCATTTTCTCAGATGGTTATAATTGTGGAATTAGGTTTTACGAAAACTAAAATTACCTTAGGGCACAGCTCAACATGAATAAATCTTTCAACACCCGGTATTGGGAATCATGGTACACATGAAACTAATAATGCCCTACAATTACAAGTAGATCAAGAAGAACTGTGTGAAGTTTTTAAAAAGTATTATTTATTGAGTTCTATAACATGAAAGTGACTATGAATAATTGTTAGTTCAGACCATTTTAACTCATTTGTTGTGTGTAAAATAATAGCCCTCTATATAACCTTCATATGTTTTAAAGCTTGGCCTCCTGTCTGTATTCTTCAAAACTGATTGCTTTCAAACAAACTGTTTTAATAATCAGAGATAATAACTGCTTTATGGTCCCAACTGTCCAAAGGTAGGATTTTTGTGAACATTTGTTTCTCTAATATATCATCTCCTGACTCATAAAAAGATTTTTTTTAACGAAGCCTGTTTGCTGGGTTGTAACATTTCAGCCCAAATTTCAGCATTGTGCCCATAAGTAGATATATCCTGTACAATATTTGGTGCATTTAGAGTTCGGATTGTAGACTCCATTTTTATAGTCTATGCCACATTTTAACTACTTTTCCCATTATTTTCTTTTCGATGGAGACTACTGTGAAAAAAAAAAAAGCACCTGTTGCTTCTGCGAAATTTCTTTCCTTGCAGGAAATGTGCTTGCAGTGCCCAATAGTTTGCCTAGATTAGAACTTCTTGAGCGTTTTCCCCTAAATGTCAAAGCCATAGTCTTACATAATCTTCAGAGGAGAAACCAACAAACACAAAAACAAAGACATTATTAGCTTTCTTTGCAGAATATTATGACCAATGATGAAAAACTTTTTCAAATATGCATTTCACCACCCACCTCCCAAAACTTTTAATAAAATAAGAGTTTTAATGATATTTTTCATATAAAGTTTTCTAAATTGATTAACCAGTGTAATGCAATAGATAGGTCAGATTTGCAGTATTTTTAAGCTTTATTCTGTTGCTCTACCTAGTGACCACTAACCTAGCAGTGCTAGTTTAAGTCCACTGTCTTATGAACTGTTTGTTCAGTCAGTTGTTCACTCAGTCAGTATATTCTCCTATTTATGGTGCCTCCTCTGTGTCCTATGAAGGATACCATGCTAGAGTTTATTTCCCAGAGAGACAGAGTGAGCAGAGAAGGCCCAATCAGTGAACGTAACCAAGAAGTATTTACTGAGCAAAGCACTGCATCCAGAGTTAATGGCGTTGCCACTCTGCGAATGAGCCTCGGAAAATGAAGAGGTAGCTAAAGGAATTAGCTTATTAATGCGCTGTCATTACACCTGGACTCAATCCAGTTCTTGGTGCTTGCCTGGAAAACGCATTGTATTATCAAAGGATATGGTAATCTTCAAGTTAACAAAAGGATATCTAGTCTATGGTTCTCTGTCCACCTAGTCTGTGATGCAACCTAAATCACTGGTTTGAGAATGAAGTGATATTTTTCCTGGTACAGTTGACTTAAGGAAGATAACTACATTCATTTTCCATTCTACTTTCATTTACCTGTCTTCTCTAATACTTAATGCCTCAGAGATTATTAATGGTGTTTGGATGCTTTTTCCATTTTGCCCTAGCTTCAATAGCTGCCCCTATTAACTCAAACATTTTAGAGTTGTTCTTTAGGATTCTCTATGGTGGGCAAGATGTCTCAAGGAAGAAAATCAAAGATAAAATGATGATTGAGTCAGCCAAGAATGTCATTGAGCCTGTGCCATAGAGAGGTCTATTGTAGATATTTCAAGGTAGATAGGTAACTTCCTTGAATAAATGAGAATGTTAACTAAACCACTATCCACAGAATTTAAGACTAAGTATTCATTTCTAAATATAAAGGAAACAGATTAAGTAATTAATTAATATTTATTGGATTTTTATATAAAAGTTATGTTTTAAAGAAAAATATTTGGTTACTATAAATTCTTTAAAAGTTGTTAGTAATGGGAAACAACTAAAAAAAAAAATCAAGGCAAGGAATAAAATATGCTTATTTAAAATACAGTTTTCTTTTCACCACCAGGGTAGATATCTCTAATACACTTCAATGTATATAAGTTTTGGAGGCTCACCCAAGAATGTTCCTTTTATATCTGTCATAAGTTTTAATACAAAAGTCATTGTACTTGTTTCTGGCTCAAACTTGCCATATAAGCTCTGAAGTCCTTTTACTAAGATTATGGGGAAAAGAAAGTGTTCCTTCCCTCACTTATTCTTACTTTTCCACCTTCACCATCCACCCCACCCAAAAAAAGTAAAAGTCTATTGCCTGTTATAAAATAATTTATATAATGTATGTATAATTTATATTCTAAAATGTTTCTGAAGTTATAAGATAAAGCAATGTGTTCTCTTATTTTTTTCTTCATTAATTTTTAAACCACCATCTTTATTGCCCAGACAGTTTTTGCAGTCTATTAGTCCATGATGTAGACAGGCTCCTTGGAGCATTTCAGATAAAAATTTAGCAGAATGATAGTCATTTTACCTTAGAAATAAAAAAAAAAAAAAAAGAAAAACCCCATCACTTCATTTCCTTCACACACAGTAATTTTATCCCTCACAGATGATTCAGACAAAGTCTTCTTCTGTATACTATGTGGGAAATATATTATTTGTAAATATCTAGTAAGATTACACTGAACAATTTTTAGGGTGGGATGTCATCAAGCTCTCAAAATGTCTGAAAGTGCATGGCAGTTGATGAGTGACAATAGATGACAAAAGAAAAAAAGCCACTAATCTTACTGTGAACGGTGATCAGATCACTCTTACAATGGAAAGTTTCCCTGTTGACAGAACAGAACTGTGTCCAGAAAAGAAACAGTGTTCCTAGGTCCTGTTAGCCCCTTGGAACTGGATTAAAACTCATAGATTCTAAAATGTATATGCTTGATGAAAGACTAAAGCATCTGAAATTACCACAGCACAGATAGAGCCTAAAGAATCACTAATTTAAGTCTTGGAGAACTAGTTCTCCCCCGCGTCAATTTATATTGCTATGGCATATGTATCTTTTTTTTTTTTTTTTTTTTTTTTTCATTACCGCCCCCCCCC
>NW_006789313.1:2132163-2172596 GCF_000442215.2 Lipotes vexillifer
CCCACGTCCCCTGCATCGGCAGGCGGACTCCCAACCACTGCACCACCAGGGAAGCCCTATGGTATATATCTTATATACAGGTGTCAAAACTAGCTTTCCAAGGCATTAGAAGTTGTCTGGACCGTGTGCTCAAGCGCATGCGTGTGCACAATGCTATATGCCCAATGAATATAGGTAGACCTTTCTTGCCAGAAATGGTGGCTACTGGTTTTACTTTAGGTTGAAGGTGTTTTGGTGTTGATGACGGGATTCTATAGGATCTTACCCTGGAGTTGGAAGGGATGGATGGACCCTAGGAGTCATGAGTCACTTAGGAGCACCAAGAAAAGCGGAGAGAGCTGGACGAGTAAAAGGAAGATACATGAAGCTTGCTTCTGGCCAGGAAAGGGAGTTAATGTGATAATGTCAAGGCCAGGAAAAAAGATGACATGCCCCTTAAAGGCCATACGGCTACTTGGAGAGAACATTCAGAAGGTAAATGAGAGCAAGGAGTGAAGAAGGCTGGCTCCACTGGATAGCTGGACCATTCTTAACTGCAAGGTAGTTTAGACCTAATAAAGAAACTGGTCAGGGGACAGGAGCAAAGCCATAGAGACTCAGTATATTCTTCATGCTAAGCCAAACATTTGTCATTTAATCCTCACAGCCATTCTTTCAGATGAATGCTATTGTTCCCATTTTCAGGTATGGAAACTGAGTTTCAGAGAGGTTGTGCATTTTGTCCAGAAGCACATAGCTAGTAACTGGTGGAATAAGGGTGTGAATCTCAATTTTAGCTGACTTCAAATCTATGTTATTATCATACATTATTTTTCAAGTTTGGGAAAGAAGGAAACCAGTAAAAAAGTCAAGACTAAGCCCCTTTAAAATCTATGTGCAGAAACTGCATCATGCCTTAGGAATAACAAAAGCAAGTAAAGATCTGGAATATTCGTTTTTTATGAAGAAAGAACAGAAGATTTGGGGATTGTCTTGGAGAAGCAAGGACTAGTAAGATGAATTGAATAATATTATACTCTTGAATATTCTCTAAATCCTGAAGCATTTTCAAGAAAATAATACCAAAGTTGTTCTTTTATTAATTGAAGACAATATACAAGGAAATGAATTTAAGTGAAAATAAACAATAAAAAACCAGTTTGTGGCATCTGACAATATCTTAACCAAAGGGTTTTGAAAGGCTGACATAGGCTACCCGAAATATCTACAGTATATGTCTCTACTGTGCGTTCCTCCTTAAACTGTATTGCTCTTTGAGATTCTTTGCTTAGAATCTTTGCCTGACACATACAGGCGAATAAGTGTTTTAGGAACGAACAGATAACTGAATGAATGAGAACTTTTCCTACCCAGCCTGGGAATTCATGAATGCCTTCCTAAAAGGGATGCTACCTGAACAGTAGGCTGATTTTTTAGAAAGAAGAATGAAAATTGAGAGGTCATGACTTTGCTAAAAGCCGTAGAAAAGAAAATGACTTCCCTGCCTGCCAGCCGCCTGCTCAGGTCAAAAGGCATGTCTCCTCTAGGACATTTTAAATGACACTAACAAATGTATTATTAGCACATGTTTTCTGAATTTAAAAAAATTATTTGGGGTCAAAGTATGTTAATGCATATTTAAATAACACTATTTAAATAATAGTTTTCAGGCAGTGTCTTTCTTGGGTCTTATGAGCTATTTGGGGGAATATACCTGATAAGTTTGTTTTAGAATGGGTTGATTATCTTTAAAGTTTTAAAAGAAAGTAGTGATGAAATTCACCCTTGAGATCTGTAAATAAGAGTTTGCTTAAGGGAACAAGACTTAGGATACCCTTTTGATATTTACAGGATAGCTCACTCAGAATTGTAAATGAAGTGGTACAGATAGGCAGGCAATTGTTTGTCTATTTTAATATTACATTTGAAGAAGCATTCATCAGTAGAAGGCATAGAATTATCTGTCCAACAAAGACTTAGAAGAGCTAACAAATTTTCTGTGGTATCTGAGAGAACTTGAACTTTTTAAAAAACTGATGCTTTGCAATAAGAATTATGAATAAAATGGAGAGAACTCATGGGATTTGCATCCTCACTGAACATAACACAAAAGAGAAAGAATTTTTACCTTACCTATTTAACAGTGCCTTAGGTTTTATTACAGCATCTAGATATTTAAATTTGAGACGTGTGCCTTTATTTAATATGTTTAAGATACATTGGAAAATAGTTTGCCATAGCTATGAAAAATATAGAATAATCCAAATTTCATATTTGGATTATTACCATTGAGCCTGGTGTGCACCTGCTGTGGTGTGCACAGCGCACACAACTCTGTGCCCTGGTCTCTGTTATCAGTTCATTTTCACTCTCTATACCTTTTAAAAGTTTAGTCATTTTTAAGTTCCAGCTTAAATTCCATCTCTTCCATGATACTTTCATCCCAGCCATGAACTACAAGTGACTTTTGTTTACCGTAAGCTACAGTGTCATTTATTAGCAAGACTCTTTGGTTATCAATTACAGAAGCCTACTTAGACTATTTAAGCAAACAGTAGGAAATATACTATGATGATGCTGTACTATCTCCTAGAACCTCAAGGTAGGAATTGGCTAGCCCTCTGAAAATCACTAGGAACTAGAACTAGAACCAGGAACTGAAACCAGAAAAATAATGATAGCAAAGGTTTATGTCTTGTGTATTGGTCTGCTTAGGCTGCTAGAGTAAAATACCATAGACAGGGCAGCTTAAACAACAGAAACTTCTCACAGTTATGGAGGCTGGGAAGTCCAAGATCTTAATACCAGCCAATTTGGTTTCTGGTGAAGTCTCTCTTCCTGACCAGAAGCAGCTTGCAAATAGCTGCTTTCTCTCTATGTCCTCACATGCCTTTCCACAGTGTATATAGATGAAGGGAGAGAGAGAGAGAGAGAGAGAGAAAGAGGGAGAGAGAGATCTCCTTGTAAGGCCACCAGTCCTATCAGTCAAGGACTCCATCTTTATGGCCTCGTTTAACCTTAATTACCTGTTAAAAGCTTTAACTCTTAGATATAGTCACATTGGGGATTAAGACTGCAACACATGAATTTTGGGAGAACACAAGTCAGTCCATAGCATCTTACTGCCTAGGTACCAGGCCTTATTTTAAGCACTTTACATATATTAGGTTATTTAATGCTCACAAGGATTCTATGAAGTAGGTACTGTTATAAATAGATAAGCAGAAAAAGGTTAAGTAACTTGCCCAAGGTCACATAGTTTATAAATGATGAAGCCACATTTAAACATAGCTGTCTGGCTATAGAGTCCGTGCCCTTGAACACTGAGCTAAACTTCCCCTCTGGAAGCCAACAGGACTCCCTCTGTCATCTGTCCTTCTATCTCAGTATTTGTTCATCTTGCAACATAGCTTCCTCTGCTTCTTCAGTCCACAGAGAGGAATATAGGCAGCCCTCAGCCCCAGAGTTTCCATTATACAGTTCTTTCAGGCCCCATCCCATATGTCTGAGCAAGAGAATTCTACTACCAGTGTAGATCAGCTTTGCCCTGCATAGTACCTAACAGTATTGATTAAAGAAGTAGAAAAACAGTCACTATGTGTTGCTGTTATACTCAATATGTGTTGCACCAGTGGTCAAGATGGGTGAGTCATGCTCTGCCTGGGTTCACTCATCTTCTTTTACTGTTGTTCCCCCATGAAATGGCACCTTGATTCAGATGTTTTCCTTTGAAGTGAGTTTAATTGTTGAGGGTGTTTTTATCGGATGCTCATTTTATCTTCTTGCCTAAGGAAATATTTGCAAAAGATATGTTTTCTTTCTGCTTGTCTTCAAATTGTGAAAAGCAAGGGAGCCAACTGGAAGAAGAAAAAACAGGAAGGATGGGTAATGCTTAGTTGTTTGTTTGGCTCAATTTACCTCTATTTGAATCCCTCTGCTCCTAAGGGAACTGTCTGTGGTTTGGGCAGCTTTGTGGAGATAAGGGTTAGCTCCACGATGTGAACGAAGTTTGTCTGAACTAACCCTTTTCAGGAAGTCCTTACATTTGGCTGACAGTGGTTTCATAGGCATGTTCATACCCCACCTCAACTTTCACTCCTTCTCTCTATCTGATCAGATAAAAACGAAAGAACAGGGATTTGTAGGTAGACAGTCTTGGCTTCAACCCCCACTTCTGCCATTTTACAGGCGACATGATCTTTGACAAGTTACTGAACTTCTCCGAGTCTGTTTACTGAGCTGTAACATGGAAACGATGCTTATATCATAAAACTCCTATGGGAATTAAATGAAAATATATCTAAGTATTTTGTCTGTGTTAGAAGCTCAACAGTAGTGGCTTTGTTTCCCAGTTTCTTTATTAAGAAAATATGACCATAATAAAAATGTGTGGTGAACTGGATCCTTCTAGGCAGTTGCCATTCCCTACATATGTAAGAGCATTTTGAAGGAATAGTTAGTACCTCAGGATCTCAAAGGGTATTTGAGAAATAATTGAAACTGTTCCTCGATGGCCTTAAAGAAATAAAATAGACAAAGTTTCCACTATTGTGGGCCAAATGCATTGTCTAAAAACTGTATAAAAATAACTACTGAAAAATAGCCATAACTGTACTATCAGCATACTACTACTTGAAGTACAATTTTTGAAGGCTGGAAAGAATTTGTAACATTCAACCTCGCCTACTTCCTTCCAGGATTTGGAAACCAAAGCCCAGATGTTTCTGTTCACCTTTGAAATTATCTTGCCTTTACCTTACTATACAAATAACAAAATAGCTAACAAGACTACAGGACTGGGTGCACTCTGTCCACAATATTGTTTCTCTGAAAATGACTTTCCACTTCAACATAGCACAGACTGAAGATTATAGTGAGATTATAACAAGCTTTTATTTCCATTGTTTCTTTTTGTTGCATATTTGTTATTTTTCTAGTTGGTGCCAGTGAATAGAATTCTTTTGACTGCTAACAGCTCTATGGATTATTACATCTTGTATCCCAGTTAACATTTTTAAGAATTTAACAACATACCCTTGATAATGTTAAAAAAAATACAGAAAATGAGGTCCTGAAACTCAATGAAATAAGTTTATTCTTACTGACTAATAAGTCTAAACAGCTCACTGTGTTGAAAGATTTCAGGGATTGCGTAGGTTCTCCCTACTCCTATAGATTTAGGCAGACCCTATAATCAGAACAATCAATAGTTAACAAATTTGGGAGAGTTCATAGGACAGCAGTGAAGAAGAAAGGAGTATAGGTCTTAAGGCATAGAAATCGTTTAACTTAGGAATGACTTCAAGAATAATTAATAGTCTTCAAACATATGAAGGAGTTTCATTCAGGTGATCCTTACAGTGTGCTCTCTACTTTCGTAGGCTACAGGGAATGAGTCTGAATAGCAGCAAAGGACTTTGGAATTGATATGAAGGAGTTATTTTAAATGATGCATCAGTATAATCATTTGCCAAGTGATTTATGTAATCAAAAAGTGGTTGTCGTGTTGATAACATCCATCTTGGCATTGTTTCACATGTAACCTACTTAATATTCCTTATTTTAATTGTATATCATTCTCCTTTACCTAACTAATGGCCTTTCCTTGGTCTCCTCCTACCTTACCAGCCTGGCTTTTTCTATCTTCTCCTACTCATGTACCCTACCTGTGGTTACTCCCACAAAGTCCAGGTACTGGCCCTTTGTTCCTTTTTAGACCGTCTATTTATTTTTTTTATACCCTCTATTAATTAGCCTATCTGTCCTTATGGTTCTGTAGCATGACTTCATGTATAACTTTGTGACTTCTAATCTTGTGTTTCAGAAAAATACGGTATTAGAAGATATCCTGTAGTCACCTCACCTTCGCTCAGTTTTTTCTACATCTCCCTTTAAAAAAAAAGGAAAAAAAAAAAAGAGAAAGATTCTCCTCTTTATTGTGTTCTCTTTACTTTTTTAAATCATTGTTTTATTTTATTTTTTAAAAAATATTTATTTATTTATTTATTTATTTATTTATTTTGGCTGCACCGGGTCTTCGTTGCGGCATGTGGGCTCAGTTGTGGCATGCATGCGGGATTTAGTTCTCCAGGCAGAGTTTGAACATGGGCCCCCTGCATTAGGAGCATGGAGTCCTATCCACTAGACCCCCAGGGAAGTCCCCCCAGTGTTCGCTTTAATGCTATAAAATCACCAGTCTGGGATTCCCTGGTGGCGCAGTGGTTGAGAGTCCGCCTGCTGATGCAGGAGACACGGGTTCGTGCCCCAGTCCAGGATGTTCCCACATGCCGTGGAGCAGCTGGGCCCATGAGCCATGGCCGCTGAGCCTGCGCGTCCGGAGACCGTGCTCCGCAATGCGTTTTCCCCTGAATATATTCAGGGAAAAACGCATACGCCCATTTTGGCCAAGGCATCACCGGTCTTCCAGGTTTCCAAAATAGGAGCCTTCAAGTCATCTCTGCATATTTCATCATCACATCTGTATCATATTTGTCACCACGTTCTGCCATTTTTTCCTTAATCATGCCTCACAGATCTGCATTTCATCATCCTTCCTTCCATTGCCATCTTTATTACCTTAGATCTATACTACTGCAATTGTGTTCCATCTGGTCCACCTGTCTCCATCTCCCTTCTTCCTAATTCTTCCTGAAAATATGACTGCAAAACTATTATATTGTTGATACTCTACTGTTCCAAATCTCTTCAGTTTCCTTTAACATACTACATCAAGTTCAAATTATTTTGCCTAGCTTCTGTTAGATTGAATTGGTAGCATTAAGATCCTGTTAGAGCATTGCCCTAAGAGACCCAGGAGTTCCCATATCCTGTCCTTCCATTCACATCTTGCCGTCGTGAGGTTCTCAAGGGAAATAAATATACAAAGAGCAATGGCAAATGAGAACATGAGTTATATGTAATACTAGCAAGGTATGCAGAACCTCTAGATTATTCTAGAAAACTGATGAGCAATTGGAGGTTTAGGCCTAAACCCAGCTTCTCCACACGGCAAAGGCCAGATATTGCCATAAACAAATCCCAGAATAAAGCCTGAGGTAATAAGAACTCCTGGGAAGCTAAGTGCTGGTAGGATTGGGGAAGACAGATAGAGACAGACAGACTGAGAGGCAGGAATAAGTACCTTTCTTGAGAAGGGCTTATCCTTCAGCCTGATGGGTGAGAAAATTAGCAGAGTGAGAGAGAGAGAGTGCTAGTAGACCGAAGAGGAAGGCCTTAATTCTTTTACAGATGTAGTTTCAAGGGTAGAAGAAAAGCAGCAAAGAGCATCTGTACCCTTGTGTGTGACTTTTGGCACACATAAGTAAAAGTGGCCCGGTCCAGGTCAGGGCATCTGACCCAATCCGATCAGCATCTCTTCCCTGCTCACTCACCACAGTTTACAAAGCTTTTTGAATCAAGCCCCTGGCAGCCTTATTTTTCATTGCTCTCTTGTTTTGTTTTGTTTTCACTGCACTTTATACCATCCGTGAACATTTCCACTTCCTGGATTGTTAACTTTTCATTTTTTCTTTATCCAGATCCTTACATTCTTTCAAGACCAGTTTGCGACTGGCCTCTTCATTCAAATATTCTACTACCTCTCCCCACAGTGATTATAAATTCCTCTGAATATCTATGATTTTCATAATTATTTCTACCCAATTTAGCACTTAACTGTCCTCTAACCATTTTATATATCTTAGTAAACCCCTTGAGTGCATGAACCTGCCAGGGAGGGGGAAATTTCCCCCCTGCCTTTCTTGAGTTTTCTTGGTTGGTCAAATAAGAAATAGACATGGACAGATTCGTGGGAGAAAAAAACCAAAATTTAATTCATACATACAGAGGTCTCATAGAAATAAGGCCTAAAGAAATGAACAAAGCAGGCAGATTTTAGACAAAGAAACAATAAATTTGTCAAGAACTTCTTTGTGAGACAAAGAAGTTTGGGTTTGGGGTAAATTAGTAAAGTAACAAGTCTTTTTTTATACAGCCTTCTCTATATATGCAAATTCTTAAGGTATATTTATATGATACTGTTAAATAAAATCATAATGAAAGTATGTAGTCCAGCCTACCTCTTTTAAGTATTTAACACCAACAGGGAATAATATTCAAAATATAGCAATCACTATTGAACAGGAACTGACGGATCAGAATGGATTTTTGACTGGTACAGTATCCAATTTATATTAATCGATTGAAAGTACAAAATCCAGATAGTTCAGAACTAAAATAAAGTTTAATTCCTGCTTCGTCACAGATTAACAATGGGTCTGTAGCCATACCTTATATATCTTAACTGATTTTTTCATTATATCTACCTATAAACCAATGAAAGCCAATCAAGCTAATTTAATACTTAATCTGACCATGCTTTCTTTTCTCCCTCCTGCAACCATAGCTCTCCTGTGTATGTATACTATAGTATGATTGCCTATTCCATACACCGCCTATTTCAAACATTTTTAGACCCATAAGCATCATATTTGGGGTGTCGTGGTCCACAGTATATAATAAGCATCTCCATTGGCTACTCTCATAACTATGCATTTGGTACAATAGCAAACACCACTGAACAGCAGTCCATGCCTTTCATGATATAGTGAAATGCTTTTGGATTACTTTCTATGTAGAAATTACTTTGGGCCTAGATGTTTTCATATTACACATACTTTTACAAAAATATATTCCTTACATGTGTCCTGAAGTACTTGTGTTCAGAGTCAACCAGTTGAAACTATAAACATGGACTATTGAGGTAGCCATCTACACTCTTCAACATTAGCAAAGCAATTTAGGTGTTCTGTTACATTATTTCAAAATACTGATAATGCCACAACTGTCATATGACAGCAACATAAAAGAAAAACTGTGTTGGGTTTTTTTAACCTGTCAAGTGGTGAAAGTTAGTATTTGTAAACTGAACTCTAACATAGTATGGGGATAAGTGTGTATGTTTTTAAAGACAACAGATTAGTCTCAATCCAAAAGTGAAAGCTATGTAATTTTTTTCAAGACAGAGAGATGTCTTTCTGGGTGCTAACACCTTCAGAAGCTATTATCACAGTGTAGCAGAGAAGGACTATCTTGCAGATGGAGAGAGTAATGTTAAGATTCCCACCAGACCTTGTCCTTCTATGCCTTTTCCCCTGTGCAGAGGAATCTGTCAGCTCTTATTCCTTTCTTTGAAGAAATGCCTAAAGAATGTCACTTCAGTCTGGCTACACTTAGGCATCATGTGGAAGATTGTGGATGCCTTCAAGAAAGAGACACATTCTGAAAAATGTAATTTAATTTAAGGATTACCAAAAGGAAGTTTTTTGGCTTTTTACGACTGGCTTGAAAGTTTACTGCTTTTTCATAATAATGGCCTCTCACATTTGTATTGTGCTTTTTCCTTTTTAAAAACACTTTAGAATTAAGTATCTTATTTGATTCTCATTATATTCTACATTTAATTTAAAGTTATCATGTTTATCGTCAAAAACAGTACTGTTTTTGTATTTTGTATTTTCTGACCACTAGAGCCTGTTAGCATAGGTTTGGTCATTTTTCTAGTAACCATGATGGATTATTTTTCACTGTGTGTACTACAGACAACATGACCCAGTCTAGAAGGGCATAATTGTTTCTCTCAATAATAATTATAAACATGGACATATACTTTCAATCATTTCTGAATGTTCAGGAGGATTCTCCAAACCCTTCTTTTCATGTTAGGCTCATAATCAGATGATAGAGGCCAACTATCTCATCAAGGAAGTCTTCCCTGACCCCCAACAGAGCTAGATACTCTGCCTTTCTGCTCTCAGAACCCTTTGCACACAATATTGGCATTATATTGGGGTCCCATTAAGGTCCTGACTATGTTGTATTTATCTCTGTGTTCTCAGTACCTAGCTCAGTAAATGTTCATTGAATGAATACATGCACAAATGAATATGTGTGTTGTGCTTTGTTTTGTTAAACTGATACCTTGTGTAAAGGCCACTCCACATGACTATTGCTCTGTTCCCACCCACTGAGTCTGAGGGTAAGTTCAGCAACACGACTGGGAAATGCAGGAGCTACTTAAGCTACTTAATTTCTTTGTTATCTACAATTAAA
The DNA here is from genome assembly GCF_000442215.2 of Lipotes vexillifer. NCBI lineage: Eukaryota > Metazoa > Chordata > Mammalia > Artiodactyla > Lipotidae > Lipotes > Lipotes vexillifer. The sequence continues at coordinate 2,142,253 of NW_006789313.1, forward strand.
GTTAAAAATAGCAAACCTTTTTATTTTTCAAACAACACTTGTATACCTGTATTTCCTGAGAGTAAAAGAGAGTCCATTACGGTTTATGCATGGCCACAGGGTAATATAAAAAAGATATTAAAGTATTGGGTTAGGTCAGAGTGGAAACTTTAAATGCTGTTTTGAGCAAAGCTTTGAAAATATTGAAAGGGAAGAGTGGCATTGCCTGTAGTAGAAAAAAGAAAAATTTAGGTGACATAAATGTCAAATGAAATCGAATTTCTAATGAGCAGATAGTACTAAAGAAAACAAACAAAGCTTTATTCTTTATTTTTATAAAACATTGGAGAAACATACTGCATCAGTTCTTGAAGTATATTTTTTCTCCTTGCTCTAGAGGAAAAAAGAAAACTGTAAGAAATACTTATTTTAATACTTGTATCCTTCCTTTAATCCTGAATTATAAAATGAGACTTGATCCATATGAGTGAAAAGTCAGAATGGACTAGAAAAAAGGTCATTAAAAAATTATGAACTGTTATGTTCCATTTAAAATATTTTCTGGGTATTATCCTCTTATGAATTTAGAGAAAGTATGAAACAATCTTTCTAGAGTCAATTTATACCTGTAATAGCCCCAGGTACCGTAGTCTCAGTGGGGGTTTGTGAAGAGTAATGAAATGTTTATTAGAAGTCTGAGATCCCTGGATGAAGTGTGATATATAGATAGAGTATTATTAGTAGTTGGTGTGATAAACTAGTGAATAAAATATTTTCCTTAGTTACAAAAGTAATGAGTTCAAATCCATTGAGCTGTCTCTCTTCATTAGAAAGTGTTCATGTCTTTTTTCCTTATCATGTCAAAAAGAGATCTTACTTTTGGCACTTAATTATCCACCCTGAGCTGAAATTCCCCAAGACTCAGATATTTTAAAGGGGTATCCCTTATTCGAGGGTAAAATTTTAATTTTCTAATTATTTGTAAGGGAAAAATTTTGCATGGTTTTCCCATTTTAGTTTTCTTCTTTAAGACATGTAGGCATGAGAGTAATCTAGTGGCAGACCCCTGGAAAGTATCTTGGTGAGGATCTCTCTAGAGGCTGGCAAGAAAACAAAGAGATATTTGTACAATTAGGAAGTAAAGAAAGTTTTGCATAAATGGCTATTCATCAAGATTTCTGAAAAATCACTTAGAAAAATTTTTAAAGAATTAGGAAAAATTATGGGAATATTTTTTCTATTTTTCCAATTTTTCCAAAATTACTAGGAAAAGTTAATGTTGATTAAATGTATTCTGAGTCACTATTAGAATTAGAAATTTTGATGAAATGTGTTCATCTTATTTTTGAAGCACTTTGGAGATTACATGAAAAAATTTGGTATGACTTTTCAAATAGGAAGTTTTAAGGGTGTTGACTAAAAAAAAAAATGCACAACCTGAGAACTGTGAGTTCAGTTTTATTTGGGGACTTATTGAGGACTGTAGCCTGGGAGACAGCCTCTCAAATAATCCCGAGGAACTGGTCCAGGGAGGTAGCGGGGAGGTCAGTGTATATATGATTTGGCAAAGGGGGTATGTGCAATCAAGCACACATCAAAGTACAAAGTTGCTACTACTCACAAGGAGCAGATGTCTTCATTAATGATTTTAGTGCTTTTCTAGGTATGAGAAGATGCAAGAAACAGGGTTCATAAAGTTCCCTCCTGAAATTATCTAACTATCTGAAGGCCTGCTCTGCCAGTTTTTCCCAGAGCACAGAGTGCTTCATTCCTGATCTGCATCCTGAATTCCTTTCAGGATGTGTTGGAGTCAACATCTGCAGTGGCTAGTGACCTAATTCTTGTAGAGCCAGATGGCAAGTGAGTGACATTCTTTAGTTGGCAAGGGGCTCTAGTAATAAATCTAATTTAAGTATCTAATGAAATGAAAAACTGGTACAAATGTATATAAACTTATTGACTGTTGTAGAATCTTGAGTTATAAGCAGTCTTTCTAACATATTTATTAGTCGTTTTACATAAAACTCCCAGGATAGTGAACACAGATAAGTGCAAGGGCCATACACAGTAGTTCTCAAGAGGACCCTTTATTATAGGACTCCACCCTATATCACCTTTTATATATACATGGTATTCGCATCTCTTTCACTACAGTAAGTTCAGTGAACTTTTTTAATCCATGTTTTGGGTCACTTTAACTTAAAATTTTCATTCTTTTGTGTAATGCAAAGGAGGAGTTTTCTTTTTCCCTAACTTTCTAGATTTACTTTTCTACTTCATCCTGAGATACCGGTTTACTTAAGCCTTTCCATTATATATGTAAAGTTTATGCCTAATAATTTGGAGTAATTAAATCTATATCTGTGACTATACAAGGTGGAACTACAGAATACTGAGAAATTATGGAGTGGCCTCTGCAAAAGATAGTCAACATGAGAAACAGTCATCATGAATACAGGGCAAAACAAGATTTGAGAGGAGGGAAAAAATGCTTAAAGCCAACAAAGACTTTGTGGTAATACCGGATTTCAGATTAGCTGAATGTTTCTAGTTCTGCATGACAGCAAAGACAGGGGTGTGGTTATGGGCACCGTGCTCGGAGGCATGCTTTATCGCTGAGCTGCATCAGGAAGAATAAAATTTCTCTATAAAAGCCTAGTTAAACTGCATAAGGAATGTATTTTGGGCATCCCATTCTAGAAAAAAACTAAGTCATCTGGGTAGGAGATGGGGCAAGAAGGTATGCAGAAGTGACTTCCAAGAGGAAATGATTTAATAGAATGTGGGCTTTGGTTTCTGGATTTCTTTTCATAAATCAGTAGTTAACCTGTGAATAACTATAAGGGTGGGTAGGTGTTAAAATATTATATATAGAGAAAATATATAAAGTGAAAAGAATGACTTAGAGTTCTTCCAGAAAAAAATATGAATATCGCTAAGTAACAGTTTTGCTGGAGTCCTCTTCAGATCATATTGATGTCCTTAGGCCCAGTGCATCCAGAAACAAAAACAAACAAACAAAAAAGGATACTCTGAAGGAATTGAGAGGCTTTCTCAAATGAGTTGCCTGAAGTCAGAGGCTAAACAATAAGAACTAGAAGATAATACAGTTGTTGTAAGGAAGTCTCCTCTTGAGATAGGGAAGGAAAAAAAAGGAACTAGGTAAAATAAATGAAAATTTGTATCATCAAAGCAAAAGTGAGTTGAGGAACCACTGTACAAAGCTACTTCATTTATCCTAAATTCAGAGGAAAAAATATTCCATGTAGGGCTTCCCTGGTGGTGCAGTGGTTGAGGGTCCGCCTGCCGATGCAGGGGAACCGGGTTCGTGCCCCGGTCCGGGAAGATCCCACCGCGGCTGGGCCCGTGGGCCATGGCCGCTGAGCCTGCGCGTCTGGAGCCTCCGGAAAAAAAAAAAAATTCCATGTAAGTGAAGTATTTTGATTACTTATGTTATTTAAATATTTTAAATAAAAAATCTTTTAAAAATACATTTCTCTTTACCCTGCATTATAAAAAGAATGTCCTGAAGATTTTATTTGTTCTTAAAGATTTGTGGTCACATGAAGAGTATTAATTATTGTATTCTAAAGCAGTTCTCCCAAAAGTGGTTGAGGTTAATAGGACTATTTATCCCTGCTTGGATTTCTGAGGTGTTTTGTTTTTGTTTTTTTTTTTCGGTACACGGGCCTCTCACTGTTGTGGCCTCTCCCGTTGCGGAGCACAGGCTCCGGACGCACAGGCTCAGCAGCCATGGCTCACGGGCCCAGCCGCTCCATGGCATGTGGGATCCTCCCAGACCAGGGCACAGACCCGTGTCCCCTGCATCGGTAGGCGGACCCTCAACCACTGCTCCACCAGGGAAGCCCGATTTCTGAGTATTTGTACTTACTTTATGTAGCCCTTATATCCCCTCCCTGGCTACTAGTTTACCTGCTGTCGTTTCTTGTTATCATCCATGAGCCTGAGTCTAGTGACTTCCTCCCTGCTTCTTTCCAATTTGTTGCATCTAACTAGTGGACAGAAAAAACAGACAAGAAGCTTGGTGTAACCATAACTAAAGTAGGGTGAGTTTTGAGGAAACATCTAAGAAACTGTACTAAGATTGTGTAAACTTAAGCATGTGGCTCTTTCAGGACTGAGATTGGCTGCTTATTGCCTTTTTTTTTGCAGGGGGGTGGGGGAGGAAGGAGGGAAGGACCTTGCTTCAAGGCTCTTGGCTGCATTCTGCATAGTAAACATCGTGGCATTACTTATTTCTGTATATCAGCTAACTTGTTCGAAATTGTCAGTGTATTCACTATTGCAAATGTAAAAGGGAGCTGTGGAGCATATTCTAGAAGAGATCCTGTGAAGCAGTGTTTCATAATTGAAGTCTTATTATCTATGTTATATTACTTGTGAATAAATACTATGATTAATTACAGGAACTTATCCTTTCTTTATATGATAGGTTATGTGTCAAAGACAGCACCTCCTCATGGTAAGTGCAGTATACATGCATAGTCATAGTTATATTTGTAGCAAAATCTCCACTTTGAATAATTCACACTTGAGCCAATAATTCTCTTCTGTCAGTCGCCCCATAGATTTTGAGAGAAGTGGGACAAAAAGTACTGTCTTAAGCTTGCCTCTACAGAGATATGATAGAAATTAGAACACAGCCTAATAGATTTCAAGCAGGGAAAGGGACAGAAGGACAACCACATAGGAGGAATCTTAAGGAAGAGAAGACTATGGAGTACTAGGGGCAGTAAATATATAAGGGAAGGTGAAAGGATTTGGGAGGTAAATAAAGGGTAGGTATGTATATCATCAACTAGTGAAAACAAAGTCTTTATGAAACCCTGAGAAAGATAAATGTCCAAGTATCGGAGCAAGAAAAGAGTGAGAATGATCATAGAAAACTGAATTTCTATCTTGATAAGGGTTTATTGCTACATTAGCATATCCCTAAGCTTCCTGAGACATGTAAGTGTGGGATAGAAGAGGGACATTATGCTCTAAGCCTAGCTCTGTTCTAAAGAACCTTCTGGCCTTTAACAGACACTTAGCAGACACTTAACCCAGACTTCAGTTTTCTCCCTAAAAAATGAAATGAAAAGTTTATATAGTACAAATTTACATATTATATAACTAAATACTTCATTATACATTTACATAATGAAAAATTATGAAATGAAAAGTTTAGACCAGATGATTTCTAATATCCTTTCCAACTCTGAAATTCTGTGATTTTCTGAGGAGCAGATTTTAGAGTATTTGCTTAGAATTTGTATAGCCAACTGATATCACTATCACAGTGTCTTTTTTCATGTCTTACACTAGTCTTTTACTCTTCTGGAAGCTGCCTTGTCCATGGTTCCCTTCGAAGAGACACTGTCCTGTCCACCTCTTTTATAGAGAAAGTTCTAACCTGGTCTTTGTGCAGAGTATGAGCCCCACCCCTATCTCTCACACTATCAGTGACTTTTTGTCCAAGGCTCAAGGTCAGTTATTCTATCCGTCATCCAGTGACCTTATCAAATGGTTTGGCACAAACTAAAAGGCGACAAGAATAATCTCCTGCCCCAGAAGATATGGGTTGGGCTAGTATCAACTGCTAAGGTAGAATGCATAAAAAGATGTCATAAAATAGGGGAAGCGTAATGTTGCATAGGAGAGCTAAAGTTGTAGTCCATGAGAAGCCAGAACCTAACAGGAAGACAAGCTCTATGGAATGGTGGGTTACATGGCTGTTTGGAGAAGTTCCCTTTGTTGCTTGCATTTATATTCTAAGGATAACACATTTAAATTATTTAGGAGTACCACCAGTCAATCCATAGAAGTATTGTGATTATAGGAGAAGTGAGAAAATACACACTCAAAAAAACTGAGACCAAGAAAATAATTGTATATTTGTTTGAATGAATAGAAAATTCCTGAACAGCTTCTATAGAGGGTCTTAAAACCGCCTTCAATCCAAAACAAGACTTTAGTTCCTGTACTCATGAGGCATTTTTCTGTAGTTCTTTTCCTATAATGCCCCTTGTATCCCTATATAAATCCCTGTTTCTTAAACCTGAGTTGAATATAACCCAAAGAACCTACTTAAGAAGTCGTTATACTTTCCAAATCATTCCCACATCTACACAGTCTCACAACAACCTCTTGAGGTATGTTGGATCCTATTTCATGGTTATGGAAACTCAGAGAATGTAAATGATCTTTCAGGGCCTTTTGGCTCCAGCCTATATTTTTCAGGCCTAAAGATAAGCAGTTGTCTAATCTGGCATATCTCTGACTAGATCCTTGACCCTCTCTGAGAAAAATCCCACCCTATAATTTTTTTCCCAAAGATGTTACATGTTCCTAAGAAATAACTTTTACATAAACATGAAAAACTAATACCCTTGGCTATTGATGGAGCTTCTACTATTTTTTCTCCTCCTTTCCTGGTTTGCTATACAGATGTTGTCTCTAGGGGGTGATACCTGCTCATGTCATTACTGACACTAAATGAGGGCACAGAATTTTATGCTAATGGTACCCATTCTTTTCCCAAGTCACCAACACTCTCCCGACTCACTACCAGACTACTAGCATCCTATCAGTGGTGAGGTAGCTGGCCCACTGCCTCTACTGTCTATCAACAGACTCTTAAATTTTTCTTTATGTTCCTTTTGCATATTTCTTGCCATAAAATTTAGAAATGATATGGTCGAAATCACCACTACCCCTATTCTCCCCCTACCACACAAACACGTGCATGCACGCGCACACACACACACACACACACACACACACACACACACACACAAGCTTGCCCAGGGTCAGTGGGCAAGCTTGTCTGTGTGTGTGTGTGTGTGTGTGTGTGTGTGTGTGTGCGCACGTGCACGCACGCATGCACACATGTTTGTAAACTTTTCTGTTTTCCCTTAGGTCAGATGTATGTTCTTCCACTCCCATCTGTAGCCTCCTGACTCCCACGTTTGCAAATGGATCCCTAGTGGACCCAAACTACCAGTCCTGTAGACATGCCCAGACATAGCTAAATCCTACAGTGAATACAGATCTTGGCATCTACTCCACTACTAATTAGTAATGGGGGCCTTTCTGTTACATACACACAGCCTCTTTTGTAGATTATTACTGATGATATAAATAACTTGCCTTTTATTTCTAAATTAAAAAAATATTATATTTTAAGTACATTGAATATCCTGAGAACTTTCAAAGATAAAAATATATTACTTATGAGAATGACAGTTTACTTCTGTGGTCTTCCTTGCAAAATTCCATAATCGCAGTCTAATTATGAGAAAAACATCAGGCAAACCCAAATCGAAGAACAATTTATAAAGTACCTGACGGGTACTACTCGAAACTGTCAAGGTCATCAAAAACAAGGAAAGACTGAGGAACTGTCACAGTCAAAGGAGCCTAAGGAGATATTATGACTAAAAGTGTTATCCTGGATGGGATCTTGCAGCATAAAAAGAAAAAAGAACATTAGGTGAAAACTAAAGCACTCCCCCAAAATATGAACTTTACTTAATAATAATGTATCAATAATAATGTATCAATATTGGTCCACTCATTGTGACAAATGTATCATGATAATGTAAGATGTTAACAATGAGGGGAACTGGATGCAGGTTATTCAAGAACTCTCTGTACTAACTTTGCAACTTTTCTGGAAATCTAAAATTATTCTAAAGTTAAAATTTTATTATATATACACACAGATATATAATGTGTGTATATACACACATACATATATATTTATTTACATTTATTCATTTATATGTAAATGTATATCATTATATCATTTACTTATTATATCATAAATATAAAATATAAATAATACTAATATAATACAATGTAATATAATATATATTATATAAATATATAAATAAAATATAATATAAATAAAATATTAAAAATATTTACTTTTTATATCGTTTACAATTTATTATTGCTTAGTTGGACAAAATTCATCCTAGTTGATAGGATGAATAATAATCTAAGAATAACATTCAGATTATTTAACAGTACCCTCCCTTAACTAATTAAATCATTTGGTTAACTATTTAGCAACAGGCAATGATTTGAAAAGTCAAAAAAAATTTTTAATACAGGTTTTACCGAAGCCAGTGGGAGTAAACTGGTGCATCCAAAATCATGAGGAGACATTCAAATTCTCCAGGATTACTCAACAAAGTTTGAGCGACTTCTAGTGGGTGGAGAAGTGATGCCTAGGTAATGACCAGAGAAAAATATCTGAGACAGAAGTAACAGTTACCTCTTGGGGAAACAGCTTTTTTAAAAAAGTCAGTGTTAATTTTTGGAGAGGTCATAAAAGCATTTGAAAGGAATATTTCCATGCTGATAACTATTGACTTTCAGATCATTTCTCATGAAGCCTTCTGTTAGGCATAATCTTTAGCCCTCATTTATCTTCACTTATACTCTATTGATGCTCAAACTGATGGATGATTGAAGATTTTGAAGTATGATTTCAGAGCAGCAGGTCTATTTAAGTAGATTTGAGGAAGCCCCAGTGCAGGACTAACATGCCACCTCCTTTTCATTATGTTAATGTTTATTTGCTAGATATCTTGTCATAATGGATCATTTGACTGTCACCTAAGGAAGTATGATACCGTCTTGTTTCATGTTTCTGTTTTCAAAAACCCCACGTAAGGCAGGAACACTTTTGCATCACCTTTTATACCTCCTATTTTCTAGACTATTGATGCTTCTAGACTGCAACTGTAAACCATAGTTGCAAATTGGGTTGCAAACAAATTTTACTTGAGGCACAAACCAGAAATTAAAGTAATGATCACTTCAAGATGAAACTTTTTTCTGTCTTTTGAAGTTAGGATGAAAGTAGGTCAATGAAATTTAGGATATTTTAGAATATGTACAGTATTGTATTGTTTGCCAGTACCTAATTTACAATTACAGAGCTCCATGAATATTGAAATGATTCAGCTTCCCATTATAAATGTATGTGGCAGTTTGGTTGTTGATCAGTTTATGAAGTTAATGCAAATGGAACTGTCTTCCTGTCAGCATTTGAAATCTATAATGCAGTCATGTTGTATATTCAGGGACAGGCCATTGACAGTCAATTAACAAGTTTGATTGGTATGTCAACTCATTCTTTTGAATTGTTAATAGTATGTTAATAGCGTTCATTTCTTTGTGCAGTCCCATTTGCAGCTTCATAGTTACAGCTATTTTTTGTAATTCTGAGTAACCTGAAATAGTGCCTTAATAATAGATTATTAAACACCTGTCTAGTGTAGCTTAGGGAGGTTTTTCTAGACTGGGAGTTTGCAGTGGATCCCTTTGATATTCAAATCAACGAATGATAGCCTTTTTATTCAAAACGGTAAATTCTTTTGATGGTTAGCTTGTTAAGAAATATTCAGCTCTAGTCTGACCTGATCTGGTTTCCCATGGAAAAGATCTGATGCCCTTTGAAGGTTCATAAATGGAATGCCAATGACAATTTGTTGTTGACGTTCTGCCGCCTCAGCCCTCAGATGCTGCTGGTTGATGTGCCGCTTTACCTTCACCAAATAATCCTTGCAGGTAAATGATCTATGAATTGATCAGATAGTTTCAAAGCAAAGAGGGCCCTTCTGTGGTCTGGATTTTTAGGCTTGGAGGGATACTTAAAACGATGCATCAAAGTTGACAGATGAATCTTAAGGCATAGACTGATGGGAGAAAGCAGAAATGTGGGAATATTTTTAAGTGACTAGCATATTACTTAGAGTTTTGAGAACCTTCAAATGTCGATCAAATCTGTTCCCCATAGCAGATTTATTTCTACCTTGGTTTTTGTTATGGTTGTTTTGTCTGTGTGCACAGGTTTACTCTCACTTTTCTGGGGAAGTTGATGAGACATTAAACGTATTATTCCCGAATGGTGCTTTGGAATAAGGTTGCGAGTTCATTTGCACAGCCATGTTTTATTCATATAGTTCCTGTACACCAGAATATAAGAATCTGCCATTTCCCTAGCCTAAAAAAAAATTGTCTTTACCAAGCAAGCAGTACAAATTTTACTTTATTTTTCCTCCTTTTCTTCATTTCTCTTGATGATGCTGTCCACGACCTACTATTTATATTTAATTTCTTCGGTAGAAGTTTCTTTATAATATGGAGAAAGAACTCCCACCAATATAGTTTAGATATTTAGTTAATATTTTTCTATTCTGTGCTTCAGTGAATTTGGAGGAGCAATTTGCATGTATTTGAATTTTAGAATTAGATTAGATTGAGAGATTGCTACTCAAAAATTCTTAGCATACAGGTAAAGAAACTGAGGCATATAGTAAGACCTTGCAGCTAGTTGGTGCATACCCAAGTCTCTTTATTCCTAACCCTGTACACATCCCGCTTGCTGCCTTTAGAAACACACAGAAGCTCAATTGAAGATTGATACAATTCTAAGGTACATTTCTCAACTGGACATAGAAAGTTGCTGAAGTTTTCTAGCTATAACATAAAAACCTTTATACTATAATTTAAGATTAAGAACTATACTTGACATCAGTAAAAAAAAATTATGAAGAGTATGTATTTCTTAACATATAATTAAAGTTTCTGTAAATCTGAAGGAAGAAAGGAAACTAACTACTGTCTTTGACAGTTTGTTTACCTCTGCCCTTAGGCAGAACCACAGAACTTGTGACCTAGCTCAGGATTGGGGTAGGTGAGGAAGAGAGAAAGGCATGCAAGTATTAATTGATAACAGATTTTATTATGTCAACTTAACTAACCCTCCAGCAGTGTTTTTCAAAGTGTGTTTCAGGGATCTCTAGATCCACAAGATGCTTGGCCACCAAAATGTTCTGTGTCTAAAGAATCTGGGTATATATATATATATATATATATATATATATATATATATATATACCCTTAATGGAGTTTCACATTATCACAGTACTTGTTGGCAGAATAAAGACTGTAAGTCTGCAAGAAAGAAACTTGTTTATTTAACCCTGGAATTTGAACACAAAATCTTCATTTGTTTGTTCATTTCTTTTAGAACCAGTGAACATTATTCATGGAAATTTGGGGGTACTTGAATGTCCCTGGGCAAATAATTTCCCTATGGTTCAATTTCCTCTTTCTATAAATGGAGGTAATAATAGTATCTATTGGCATGAGGATTAAATGAGCTAATATATGTAGAGCAGTTAGAACAGTGTCTGTCACATTGTGTTATATAAGTGTTTGCTATTGGTATTATTAATAGTAATATTGTTAGTGTTACCATTGAGACCAATGCCATAGTTTCATTTGGTTTAATGGATGTATATATGTATAAAACTGTGCACAAGGCATTGGGTTGGAGCTAGAGATTTTGAGTAAGATAAGGCAGAAATAAAGGGAAGCAGACAAGTAAGCTGATAAATTACTGAGCAAAATGGTAAAGGCGGCTACAAAGATAAGCTCCAAAGCACTATGGGAATGCTGACAACAAGCGTCTATTGACAGCTCAAAGAGACACCAAAGATTATACCTATTAGCTGACAAGCTACTGGATGTCTCAGAAACTTCCAGAGGAAGAAATAGGGAAATTCCAAAGAGAGACAACAGTTTTGCTTTCTGTGAAAGAGACTAGTGTATCTGGGGGATGAGGATAATAAGTACAGGGTCTTGGATGTGGCAAGGGCACATAGTGTACTGGCAGGGTAGATTGGAGCCCAAGTGTGAAGGCCTTTGTATCCAAGCTCAGAAGTTTGAGTTTTATCCTCCAGACAACAAAGCAAGTAGAGAATTCTTACGTATGAACGTGACACGATCGGCCTTGTTTTCTGGAAAGAAAACTTGACAGCTGGGTTTGGGAGGACATGAGAGAAGGGAGGCAGGGAAACATGGTGGGAGCCTGGACTGAGGCAGTGGCAGTGGGAACTGAGAGGACATTGACAGATTAAAGAGACATGTCTGAGGGAGAATTCACAAGAACCCATGACCAATTCATTGGGGGAAGAGGACTAAAAAAATAGAGAAACCAAGGATAGGGCTGGTATGTCTAGTATGGGAGGTTGTGTAAATGGTGATTCAATCTAGTTTTATAAATAGAGACACTATTTTTCACAACCGTTTCTCAAAAAGAAACCTCCAGGTGTCCACAGCCTGCCATCAGTTTTATAACAATGACCTTCGTCTCAAGAGGGATTAATGGAATATATGTGTGGATTGCTTGATGCTACTCATGAAAACTACTGGTAATACAAATCAAAAGTGATTAACTCACCTCACTAAGTGACTTACTGGAAATACATGGGAACACACATTTAAACATTAAGTGTAAAATGCCATATGCAAAATTAAGAATCATAGTGAAAACTTTCTTCCTTATCTGCATGATTACAAAGTTTTACAAATGGCTCAGCTAAAGCACTTCTAATATATTTATTATATTTATTATTTCAATGCTTTCCTCCACTCTCCTCTTCTCCTTTCTTATTCTGAGCTTCTTGGATCCTGGATCTTGCTTGTCTTGATATTTACAGATTCATCCACAGATGATACATAGTAAGGGCTTAATGAAAGGGTTAAATACATAATACTTGAAACACCATTACTCTAATTTCATTCTAAAAAGGGAAATGTAAAAAATATTCAGCAATATTAGTTATAAAATATCATATAGGAACTTTTGCATAATGTGTTTCTTGTACCTTCAAAACCTTGAGACTATATTGGCATGCAGCATAAATTTGGGCCACCATGTTACATGAACATTAGCGGAAAAATAAGCCCAAACCCATGGTTCGATGTTTGTTAAATATCAAAGAAACTGACATTTTGAGTCCTCTATTTTAACAATAAGCCTCTCTTCCCTGTTGTGGGACTCCTTGTTGGCATGGCCTTCTATTTGAAGACACAGGAAGCTCTAGTCTCCTGGAGATGTTAAGCCATTAGGTTATATCTTATACAATTTTATCAAAAGTTGGTTGACTGCTGTTCCTATTACCTCATGCTGTGCTTGTAAGTGTTTTCATCTAATTTTATGTTGTGCCAGTTTTCCCCATTCCCTAACACATCACACAAACTTAAATGATAGCAGAAAAGACATTATCAGCTCCAATTTCAGAACTAATAAGCTATTTTTAAAGTCGTTCTTAACTCCCAAATTGGAGCAGCATATTACTTTCTACTCTACACCCTATTTAAGAAGTACCAAGATTATAAATCTGTCCTGCAGAGACGAGAAGTAAAAAATGACCAATATAAAGACTGTGGAAGGTCTTAAAAGTTTAATAGTTATTCATTCCACCATAAAGAATTTTTACATAAAATAATTTATCCATGCCTTTGTTACCCCCAGGAATGTAGATGTATACCATGTATCTCTTTAAGTATTTTTAAGATTTCTTTTTATTTTGAGGAAAAGAATTTATGCTTTGAAAAGGGAATGCGACCATGAAAATTTCTCTCATTCCCAAACCTCTTTTAACCTAAATACTCAACTTTTTCAATCTAGATATTTTTCTCTAAGTCTTTCCTAACTCCCTGTAATATGCCAGATTTTGTCCAGGTAGTGGAGTAATTTCATCCACAGTAATGAATATGGTTCCATAAGAGGCTGCTTTCTCGAGGGACAACATTAGAGACTGTAGTCCCTGCAACTACGTGGGCCATCCTGTTGTTCAGTAAAAGGAGCACAGTTCTAGTTTGTTCAGCCACTATATTAACCTCTGTATGATAGGGACCACTTTTTATTCACATGAGTATAAAATATTCCAAAGATCTGGAATTTCATAATATAATTCTACAGTTTCCTGTAGTCCTGCAAGCTCACCATCTTTATTCATTGTTAATTCTTATACTTTAGATATGTTTTCATTAGAGTTATTACTAGAGCAAGGGAGAAAAATTATAATGCATGAAAATTTAAGAATTACTTGCCCTTTAATTATATGACCATTATTGGGAATTATACAAACAGCTCCTCTTGATTGGGTAAAATTCTAATTTTATTGGTATGTACATTTGTGTGATAAGTCTTGCCATTTAAATAAGTCAGAGATAGTTTGTGACTTGCATACCATATGCCTTTAGTAACATGTGGATTTCTAATATATATTTTTTTGTACATAAGGATTGCATCATGGACAAACTGATTTGTTATGCCCTTTGCACTGTTTACCATTGATATTATACTGTCATCCACACATTTCCCCTTAAAAATCAGTCAAATTTAATTGTCAGACAGTTAATCCAGGTTCCACATTGGGGTCTATCAATGTATGACAGCTGAAGCAAAACAGTAGCTGCAGTGATCACACCTGGCCACTTTAACCTTTACCTGGTTTTTATTTCTTGTTTTGATGCACAGCTTTTTACTCTTATTATTAATATTTTTAAACTAGCACAGTGAAACTAGTTTGAAGAACCAGAAACAAATATGTCAAGGGAGCAAAGAGATAAAGATTTAGAAATCGCATGAATGTTACTTTATCTTTGGCATGGAATAACTGCAAACTAGAGAAATAGCAACAGATCTGCATTTGGGTATTTCCCTTCCTCTCCCAATTGAAGCAGATCTACTATAGTTCTGAAGTTCCTATTAAATACTTGGGGCTAAAGAGATTCATTTTCAGTAAGTTAAGAAATCCAGATTTATTTTGTGACTTGGTAGAAGTTACTTGGTGGCAAGAAAGTGAGTTCCAGTAATGAAAGCTGGCAGGCCAGGATTTGTGCTCCACTCTGTTGGCATATGAAATTACAGCACATCATTCAAACAAAATCAATAATCCAACTTTTATGTCCTTTGCTAGGTACAGTGAAAATTTTATTATTCTGTAATCATTTTATACTTCCTGGATTAGGTCATGTTCTGGAGCAGTAAGAAGCATCTCAAGTAGATATAATATGCAAGATCAAGACTTGTGTTTTTACCCAGGTACCAGAATGCTTATATAATAGTCAAGGAAAGATGCTATAAAAAGTCAGACTCTTATTTCCTTAAATCATCCCTGTAATACCCTGAAAGATATTTAGAGGTTCAGTTTACCTAAAGAAAGGAATTTTGCCCCTCAGTGTGGAATGAGGTTTATAAGCTGTGGTATTCTTTAACTGAGGCAAACAGAACAGAAAGAGATAGTTTGTTTCAGCACCAAATTTGTTCTACATGAACAAGGAGAGAAAATCGGATCAGATTCTTGCTCCTTTGATTTACCTTCTTCTGTGTCACTCTCTCTCTATGGAACAAGAGAAAAGACAGATTGTTCTTAGGGAAGGTCTACAGGGCCATAAAAGCCAGGTAATAAATTTACTTTAAAGCATCAGTTCCTAAAGTATGTTTGCATAGTAAAGTATGGACTAGGCCAAAATCCAGGCTTAAACATTTTCTCCTTGTTATCACCTCGTTAAGCTCCCCATGTCTGAGCCATGCCTCCTACAGTCACAGGTATGATGCCACTAATTAAGAAAAAGGGGCTCACTACCAATTCTCATTAACATCAATTGGAGTTTTAAAGCCAAATCCCTGGACTGAAAATTTACCCCCTTAATGTTCAACACAGGTGAACAAATAAAATCGTTTAAATGCTTGTATCATGGGGTAGTGCAAATGTGCTCTCCAAAGATGAACAAATTGCTTACTGCAGTATGGCAGTAATCCCATTGCTCAGTAAAAGACAGGCAGAGCTTTGAAGAAAATACTATTCAAAAGGGAGATTCTGACAGGGAAACAGGTGGAGCATGGGAACTGATATCACAATATACAAATTATTGTCTGGATCTGTGTCATCTCTAGTAAGGATATATGGGTGAACAAAATTAACAATAGATTGTGCCTGACAACTAAGTGCTCAACAAATATTACCTGAATTAATGATTGAAGAAATAATGTTCACCAGTATGTTTTAACCTGCTGAAGAAACTTATCTCTCAGACTCTTTCAGCATTTGCTTCAGAATGTCCTAGATCACATTCTTTAAGCCTTCTTATGTGATTTTAATTTCTTATAGATAACACTGTAAGTTATTTTATTGTGGGAGGCTCTTGAGTTAAAACATTTCAAAATGCTTAATTTCATGAAAAGTTAAAATGTGTTGATTTGGTTGATTTGAAAGAGCTGTTCTGCAGTTCATTGAAGTGATAAGCCATATGGAAATAAGTCTCCTTGGAAAATAAAAGCAACCTTCCCTTGCATCAGATTAGGCTTCCTCTCGTTTGTAAACCCAAAAGCTAGCCAGTTTTTAAACTGAATTTCTACTTTCCCTCATAATTTCTCTTCCTTACCCCAATGTAAACAATGACACAGAAATAGTCACACGATTAATGTTTGCCCCTAAACTATATGTGGATTGTAGACTTTTTTCTGGCTTTATAGAATCTTGAGTTATATGATAGATTACTTTATAAATTGTCTGTATTTTTCCTGAGTGGGCATGTTGTTCATATTTAAATCACGTTAATGATTTGTACCATGATTAACCTCCCCCCAAAAGTGTACTGACTTTGGTCTAAATTTCTCATGAGTGTCAGATTTCTTCATAATGTTACTACCTGTCGGTGGCAGTTAAGGAATCATAGAGTATTGTAGCTAGATGGAGCTTTCAGAGCCATTTAGTTCAGTCCTCACATTTGACACATCAGGAAGCTGAACTCCAAGAAGTTAAATTTACTTTCCCAAGCTCATAGGCAATGATAGGACCCTAACTAGAATTTTGGTCTCCTTACCCCCCAATGTAGCCCTGGTGTTAGTAGCTGACTCAACCCAAGTATATAGTAGAAGTCTAGCTTCACTCCCCCATCACACGCTACCTTCTTTCATAATTCCAAAGTTGTCTTAAATTTGTGATTAATCAGAGTAGAAGAAACCCTTAGGGAAATATTCTTCTGGATATATGTGAAGATCAGTTATTTTACTTAAGATAGGCCCGCCTTGTAAGCCTTATAACGTTATAAGCGTTAACTTTTCATCTTTTCACCTGCTTAAAACTGGAAAGACAGTGATAATGGATGCATAAATGCATCATGGGGTGGATAAATTGTGTGAGTTAGAGAAGAGAAAATGAATGTGTTTGTGAAAGAGTGAGCACATCAATCAGTGGTTGCATGGTGTTTGCACCAGTGTGTCCAGGGAACACCTCACAAATCAATCATTCAAGAAGCTCCCTCCAGCTTTCAGGAGAAAAAAGATTTCACAGTAGAGTGCTATAGAGAAAGCTTAGCATCTAAAGAGGTCATTCTAGGGACTCTTCAAGTTCCCAGAGGGGAGGAAAAAGAGGGTAGGGAGCAAAATGCCATAGAAAGCCTATAATTTGGAACTTTTTTAAATGCTGATTGTATTATGAATCATTCTCATTTTATACTGACTCAAAGGCACGAATTAAACATCATGTGGTATATTCCACTCTTATCTGAGCATAAAAATATTGACACTTCTGCGTTCAAGGAAAGCTGAAAAACTGAAAACAGTGTTTTCTCCTCAAACCTTCCATCACCATACTGAATTATAATCCAATACTGCTGTTTTCCTTGAACATTAAACATACAAACATTCGTTGGAAATATTTCAGTTTTATGGGTCATTCATCCAATAATTGTTGGTCACGTGCAAGATACTACTTAAGCTACTGCCTTGAAGTAGCCTACATTGATAAGGCAAATAAAATTAGTATGTGAATAATTATGATGCAAAAGAGAAGGAATTAAATGACAGAATTGTTTAATCAACATCGTCTATTCCCAAATTTCCAAGAAGATAAATAGAACCACAGAAATACGAAAAGTTTGTCCAAGATAGTCTATTATTGAATTGCAGATCTGGGAATTTGCTTCCAAAGGAACTCAGTTCTCAGTAGTTGCAATACTTGCTCCTGAAGGTGGGGTACCATTTGCATAGCTAATTAAAGCAGGAAACGTATTGAAATGTCTTAATAAAATGTTGCCCATTAGTGAGGAAAGGCAGCTACTGCCAATAAAGTGATTTTGTGAACAGGATGTAATTCTCGCCACACAGTCCTGACAGCATGGCTTCATTTACTGCTTGCAGTCACTCTTTCTCTGCTGGCTTTTCAAGTCAGAAACTGGTAGAAATTCAGTGTAAGGATTACCATCAAAGTGTAATTGCAGAGGAAAATGCAAGCAGCCAAACAATAATGAAGTGTATCCATTCCAAACCAAGGAAACCAGTATTAATTGTGATATACAGTATGAAAACAACAGCATCTGAGGCAGTGTACAGTTTAGTATAGAAGTTGAAAGCACCAACTTGGGGATTGGACGGACAGGGTTTTAATTCTGCCTCTTCCATTTGTTAGCTGCATGGCCAAAGATTTCCCTTTCTTATCTGTATTAACATCACAATAAAAAATGGTAGTGGTTGCTGTTTTCCTTCATTTTCCCCCTTTATAACTCCTAAAACAGAGAACAACCATTTATTTAAAAACATGAGTACTTATCATACTTTGTCTTATATTATATATAGGTTGCTGTAGGCTCATCTGTTGCCCTGCTTGCTTGTAAACTATTTGGGGGTAAGGATCTCTTGAATTCTGTTAGTGCCTAAACAGTACCATACACATAAGAGGCACTGAAAAATTTATGGAAGATGACAATGTAGCCAACTGCATGTAAGGCCATGTGAACAATCCATAAATCCCTAATAACCATTCCAGTTTCACTGGTATCACTGTGGATTAAGAGTAGCATTCAACCCATAAGTAGTTTTCTAATCTCAAGAGTTTTCTACCAGTAACAAAAATAATAATAGCTCTCATTTATTGAGAGTCAATTATAAATGTGGTCTTTTCCCACATAGTCTTCACAGTCACTTTCCATAGAAGATATTTTAATCCCCTTCTTAATATAATCAAAATAAGACTTAGAAGGATGTTAACTAGGTGGTCCAAGGTCACACAACTTGACAGTAGGAAAAAAACACTGGATTTTTACTTAAGTCTAACCCTAAAGGCCAATGTTTTTTCTTACATTTCTTTATATTGATATTTGCAACATTATGAGTCTTAGATTGAAGACTAATTTCCTAATTGTATCTTATTGAAAGTATGATATCCACTAGTGAAATTTACAGGTGAGTATAATTTTTATACTGCTTACAAGTAGCATTTTATTCAAATGTCCCTAAGACTTTCTTAACCACTTAAGTATTCATTTGAGAATTCTCAGGTCCAGTGCCCTCAACAGCTCACCAGATGATATAACTTGGGTGAAGCACTTATTATTTACCCATCACTTTTGTCCACTGTGAACTTCAAATAGTGTTTATTAACAGAATATGTTGACCCCTGGCACACACATTGAGGTGTCTTAGACCCTAGCACACACATTGAGGTGTCTTAGACCCTAGCACACACATTGAGGTGTCTTAGACCAGACCCTTAGATGAAAATTTGTGTGCAAGTGATTTATGAGGGAAGCACAGACAGGAAACAGAAGGAAGGCTGGCATAGTGCAGCCTCAGGGGAACTCTGGAGTACATATTATGCTGCAGAGTTGTCCCAACCGAGGCAAGGGAAGTAGACTTCCCTACCCCTGGACTACACAGTCTCTGCTACTTGTGGGCCAAGTGACTTTAGTACCTCAAGAGGATGTGGCTATTACACCAAAGGGTGAGTGCACAGAAACGAAAACAGTGAAAGGGTTTCTGGGCAGAGCATTGACATTGCAACAAGTTGTACCCCAGATACCAGATGTAGAAATAGAACCCAACTTAAGATCTATGTTTTCCTTGATGTCCATTAAGAGTATTTTGGCTTCAGGATATAGAAATGAATAGATCTCACTCCAGATGTAGCTTGATCCTATATTCACACAATATCATCAGGTTCCATCTCTCAGCTCTACTTTCTCTGGGTTTACTCCATCCTGATGTGATCTCCTAGCAGCTCCTATCTCTCTCCTCATTGCCGTTGCAGTTCCAAGCTTTATATCTCCATACACGAAGCACAGGTAGAAATAAGGGAATCCATATCTCCTTTTCACATCAAAAATACTGGATTACTTGCTGATCCAGTATAGATCACATGTTCAATTCTATCCCAATTGATAAGGCCATAGAAATGTATGGATTCATTGGCTTAAGCCAATGTTACATGCCCATTCCTAAATTTAGCTTCAGTTCATTAGTTGAGTCAGTATTATTCAAATGTCATAGTTTGGACGTTCAGAATATTAGAAAGGAAGAAGAGGAAGGTACATGCTAGGAAAGAAATTAATAAATAGCCACTGATCTCTTGTTTTTACTGTAAATTTGAATTTGCTGTGATCTGAGCCTAAGTAACATGACTGTTTCAGCCAAGTTGTGAACCCAGTTGGAATTAGCAGAATTGGGTTGAGTGGAAGGAGAGACAGAAAATTCCCAGAAGTTAGGCTATGGTTTGTGAAGCATGGGATATACCACCTCTGTTATCACTACCACCACCATCACCTCATCACCCTACCCCTGCAAACAAGAAAACAAGCCTTCCTACCATATTTATTCAGTTAGAATAGAGGTTTGCCATTAAATATAGCTTTTGAAATGGATAACCTAGGAATTTCCTATAGGCCCAATCTGGGCCAAGACAGAAGAATGAGGCTTAGTCAATTAGACATATGACTATCTCCTAACTGTTCCATCATTTATTCACTCAATAAATATTAAACATCAAGTACTATTCTGAATACTGGAAGTATAGTGGTGAACAAAACATAGTAGGTACCTACTGTCACAGGGGGTTACAGACAATTACAAATAGGCAATAAGATATCTTTAGAGAGTGATAAATACTATGAAGAAAATAAAAGGGAATGAATTTGAGGTCAGGCAAGTGGAGCATTTATCTGAAAAGGTGATATTTGAGCTGAGACTTGATTGATAAGAAGAAGCCAACCATGCAAAGATCTCTAAGAGCATTAAAGGCAGTGGAAATAGCACAAAGGCAAGAAGTAGGAATAAATTTGGTGTTATTAGAAAACAGGGGAAAAAACAGTGGCTGGAAAATGGTGAGTGATGTGGAGAGAGGTGGGTGCAGTTAGGGTGGACCTATGGCCAGACCCATGCGTGAGTCCTCTGTGTCTGTCTCTAAGGGCAGTTGGTGTTCAGCTGGAGATGAACTTCAAATTCCAATGGTCTTCATTCTTCAACTCTGCTCCCAAGTCACCTGAGTATTCCACAAAACCCTAATGAAATCTTAATGGTTCATTTTAGCTAATGTCTTTATCTTTTATTGATTTTGTACTAAAATGTCTTTACTTTTTTTATTTTAGAACCTGTAGAAGCTTATAAAATCCAGGAATTTAAACAAAAAAATTTTAACAACAAAAAGAACTTACCTTGTGCATACATACCATTTTATATCTTACCCCACCCACACACTTAATGAGATACCATGGGCACTATCTCATATCTTTACATACACCACCCCCTTCATTCTTTTTCATGGTTGCATGATATTTCATTGATGAGTGTATGATAATTTATTTCACTGATTGTCTATTGATGGACATTTAGGTTATTTACGGTTCTTTTCTATTGTAAACACTTCTGCAGTTGAACACTCTTGAACAAATGTCTTTACATTCTTGTACAACTATTTAAGTAGGATAAATTCCCCATAATGAAATTGCTGAGTGAAAGTACGAGAATCAAAGCAAATATTGCCAGCCTGCCTATGAAAATGTTGTACCATACTCTTCCCACACTTGGCCAGTACTGGAACCTATCAATACATTTCTGTTTTGTATATAGATTCATTTGTATTATTTTTTAGATTCCACATATAAGTGGTATCATACAGTATTTGTCTTTCCCTGACTAACTTATTTCACTAACCATAACATCCATTTTACTGCACATGGCAATATTTCATTCTTTATTATGGCTGAGCAATATTACATTGTATATATTATATATATAAAACACATCTTCTTAGGTCAGTCATCTGTTGATGGGCACTTGGGTTGTTTCCATGTCTTGGCTATTGGAAATAGTGCTGCTATGAACATTGAGGTGCACGTATCTTTTCAAGTGAGAGTTTTCACTTTTTCCAGATGTATACACAGGAGTGGGATTGCTGGATCATGTGGTAGCTCTATTTTTAGTTTTTTAAGGAACCTCCATACTGTTTTCCATAGTGGCTGCACCAATTTACATTCCTGCCAACTGGGTATGAGGGTTCCCTTTACTTCACACCCTCTTCAGCACTTATTATTTATAGGCATTTTGATGATAGCCATTCTGCCCAGTGTGTGGTGATATCTCACTGCGGTTTTGATTTGCATTTCTCAAATAATTAGCAATGTTGAGCATCTTTTCATGTGCCTGTTGGCCATCTGTATGTTTTCTTTGGGAAGATGTCTATATAGGTCTTCTGCCCATTTTTTGATTGGGTTGTTTGTTTTTTTGGTATTGAGCTGTATCTGCTGCTTGTATATTTTGGATATTAACCCCTTATTTGTTGCATCATTTACAGACCTCTTCTCCCATTCAGTAGGTTCTCCTTTCATTTTGTTGATGTGCTCCTTTGCTGTGCAAAAACGTTTAAGTTTGATTAGATCTCATATGTTTATTTTTGCTTTTATTTCTTCTGCCTTGGGAGACTGATCTGAGAACATATTGCTATGATTTGGATCAAAGAATACTTCACCTATGTTCTCTTCTAGGAGTTTTATGGTGTCATGTCAAACATTTAGGCCTTTAAACCATTTTGAGTTTCTTTTTGTATATGGTGTGAGGGCATGTTCTAATTTCATTGATTTACATGTAACTCTCCAACTTTCCCAGCACCACTTGTTGAAGAGACTGTCTTTTCTCCATTGTATGTTCCTGCCTCCTTTGTCGTAGATTAATTGACCACGGGTGCATGGGTTTATTTCTGGGCTTTCTATTCTGTTCCACTGATCTATACAGAAGTTCTTATTTTAGTCATCTACAGACCCTCAGATTATTTCCCCTCATTCCTTACATATTTTGACTCCAGTTTCTCTGTCAAGTCTTGGTGACTACAATGTCCTTCCAAGGTAGACAAGATAGTCCTTCCAGTACCTACCTGCTCTTCTTCATTGACAGACACTAAATCTCATGGTTATACACTGAGCCTTGTCATTTTACCAATAACAGCAAACCCTCCATAGTCTCATTTCAAGCATCTAACACTCTGATTGCCCCCTCCTCTCTTTCCAGTTCACTACCTGTAGTATTCTAATCCACTACCTGTAGTATTCTAATCCACTGCAGGACCTATAATCATTAATCCTACATCTCTTAATTCTTCTCAGTCCCTCCTTGCCCTTCCTTCATAGCTCCCTGCTGTCCTTCCTTTGTTTCCCTGGATAGCTGTAA
This sequence comes from Lipotes vexillifer, assembly GCF_000442215.2. Taxonomy (NCBI): domain Eukaryota; kingdom Metazoa; phylum Chordata; class Mammalia; order Artiodactyla; family Lipotidae; genus Lipotes; species Lipotes vexillifer. The sequence goes on from NW_006789313.1 coordinate 2,165,546, forward strand.
TGGCCCATCTTTGTGATCACTCCATGCACTTACCCTCATCTTCCTTGCGCTTTCCCCACCCCCATTACACTCAACTGACAAATCCCAGCCCTGGTTTAGTCCAGTTCACTGCCCACTCTTTACCTGCCCCTGGGCACCTAAACATAGCTAAAGAAAAACCACAGTCATGCTGACTGGTATACTTTAAATCTGTGAGCATTTACCATTACTGAGCACTTTCTGCTAACCCAGAAATCTTACTGTATTCTCTAATCCATTCACACTCTGTCAACTCCTTGATGACTAGTTCACAATTTCTCCTCTCATCCCAGACCTCCAACAATTTCTTCTTCCTCTTGACTCTTTGCTGATGATCTTAATTCACAGAGATAATGGAAGCAATTAAAGGAAAATTCCCAGACCCTCTTGCTCCACATTTAATATTCTATTTATATCTGACTTCCTCCTGTTACTGCAGATGAACTGTCTGTGTACATATCTAAGGCCAGTTTTGAGGCAAGGGAACTTGAAGTCATAAATAGGAATACTAACAATGGAGTAAATTAATCTTTGTATATGGAATAGTTAAGGTAGAGAGTGCTAGATTTGTTGTTCAGCTCTTTCTGTACGTTGACATCATAGTGGACATACTCTAATGATTCATGTCTCCATGGAAATGTACAAGACCCCATAAGTCAGTTGGCTACCCCTTCATTTTACAAGTTGAGACCTAAAGAAGTAAAATGACTTTCCCAAGGATATAGCTTTTTTTTAATGGACCACTATAGGAAAAATGACAAGCAACATAAGGGTAGTTTCACAAAATTTGTTTCTGTACAACTTACCAAAAATTAACAAAAGAAGCAAAAACAAAAAATTGTATGACCAGCGCTATAACTAGGGAAGGATAAAAATGCATTATCCAAATATGGAACAATTTAAGTCAAATTAGAATAAGATCTTTCTACACAGAGTTCCTCTTCTAGAGAGTAGTGTAATGAGGAGATGATATGAGAATAAAATTGTTTTTAGAAAACTCACTGATACCCTTCCAATTTTATCCTAAATTTAGAGGGATAGAAATTAGGGGTAAAAATAGGGCAAATAAAAATACGTTGACTATTCCCTTTAGGAGTACCAGTCCCTTATTATTTCAATAAAATAAGCTGGAACCCTGACTTGAAGAGCTACTGAGTTTGGTCATTTCTGTTCTCGGTCCAAAAGGAGAGAAGGAGTGAAATGGGGAATAATCTCTATGGAGCAGTTGGCTTGGTCAAGACCAGCAAACAGCAGCCAACAAAGGGAGGCAGTGGAAAAAAATGTGTTGCTCAACCATACAGGCCACACAGGAAAATATCTAAATTACATAGGAAAGCAAAGTGAAGCCCACAGTATTTACCCACCTCCAAACTCCACTAATGTATGAGGAGAAAGAAGGAAGGGCTATCAAAAACAGAATTCTCTCACTCTTCCCGCCATCCCCTCTGATATCTGAGACACAAAACAAATAATACTGAACGTTGGCATATGGCCACTGCATATATGCTAACAAAGAATTTACTGAGTACCTAGGCACTCAAAAAAGAAAAAGCTTGGGGAATACAACCACACTATTCGGGAATGAGAGAGGATTGGATAAAATGGCCCACTCAGAAATGAGAGCTATCAAATAAATTTTACTTCCACCAAAAAGAAAAAAAAAGGAAGCAAAGAATAACAACATATAAAATTCAGATAGAGACGATAGTTTGGAAGTAAATGCAATTCAAAAATAATATAGGGCTTCCCTGGTGGCGCAGTGGTTGAGAGTCCACCTGCTGATGCAGGGGACACGGGTTCGTGCCCCGGTCCGGGAAGGTCCCACATGCCGCAGAGCGGCTAGGCCTGTGAGCCATGGCCGCTGAGCCTGCGCGTCCGGAGCCTGTGCTCTGCAACGGGAGAGGCCACAACAGTGAGGGGCCCGCGTACCGCAAAAAAAAAAAATAATAATAAATAAATAAATAAAAATCTTGCAACTGCTTTGCACACTCAAGAAAATTGAGAACTTGGACTTTATGAAGTAATAGATCAAATATGGGATAAGACAAGGAATAAGGTGAGAAGGAAGGTCATAGAACAAAAGAAAGAAATTGGGAGGAAAGTAACAACACAAGAAAAAAAAAGTAATGTATTTAAAAAAGCAAAGAGACTCAGCAATGTAGAAAACCCAGACAGGATTGAGGACAGGATTGTGAAAATTCACACAAAAATAAGAAGTCATAACGAGTCAAGCACTCAAAAATACCAAAGTATCAATAGATATGAAGAAAAGTGGAAAGCTAACATGTGGTTATTATATGCTGGGGGGACAGAATAAATGAAACCCTCAAAAATATAAAGAAAAGTCTCCATGAGTGAAAAAAAAATACCTTGAAGCTACAGATCAAAAACGTTCAATTTGTTTTAGAAAATGCTTATAAAGAATGGCCAATATCAAGACATTTTTTTAAGTTATTAAACTGCAACGATAAAAAAATGCATTTAGAAAGAAGATCACTTAAAAGGCAGATGGAGATTTAGGGACTCAGATTTTTTCAAATTACAAATGTGAAGACGCTGGAACATTGTCTATAGAATTTTCAGGTTAAAACTATGACCGTCAGGACTTCCCTGGTGGCACAGTGGTTGAGAGTCCGCCTGCCGATGCAGGGGACACGGGTTCGTGCCCCGGTCCGGGAAGATCCCACATGCCGCGGAGCAGCTGGGCCCGTGAGCCATGGCCGCTGAGCCTCCGTGTCCGGAGCCTGTGCTCCGCAACGGGAGAGGCCACAACAGTGAGAGGCCCACATACTGCAAAAAACAAGCAAACAAACAAACAAACAAAAACTATGACCGTCAGCCAAATGGATATATTTGAGGAAAAATTATATTCTCAAATGTGTAATAACTTAGTAAATGTGTCACCCATGTCTGATTTCTCACAATTGTACTTAAAACATAACCCAGACTTCCATTTCTGACAATATGATGGATTAAATTCTAGAGCTGCCAGATATAGCAAAAAAAAAGAAAAGAAAAGAAAAGATACAGAATGCCCAGTCAAATTTAAATTTCAGGTAAACAAGGAATACTCTTAGTATAAGTATAGCTCACGTGCTATTTGGGATATACTTATACTAAAAGAGTATTCCTTATTTATCTGAAATCCACACTTTGTACATCCTGAGTTTCTTGCAACCCTAGGTAGTCTGAAAAATATCCCAAAACATACAACTAAAAATAGTGGATATGTTTTTTAAAAAACAGACAAAAATATCCCTTAAATTTTGTGACTGATCTCATAAGAAAGTAAAATAAATCTCTAAGGGAACAAATGGGAAAGACATTGGTAAGCTGAACCTGAAATGATGAGAATTATTTCCTAAGCATAGTGACCAAAATGCTTGTGTTTGAATGGCCATTTAGGGCAGAAAACGGTGCTTTGGAGCTGCATAAAATGAAGGGTGGGATCTGAGACCTCTCTATAAACCAGCATTCTTGGAGGGCTATAATTTCTGAAAGGATGATCTGAGAAAATATGCTCACCAGAAAAAGGAGACAACAGGAAACTTGTGTGTCTTGGCTTAGGCTCTAAGTAGAAAACAAAATACATTCCCCTGTGAATTCAAACACACAGGTTTTCCCTGAAACAAATTTGGACTTGAAATTGCATGATCAGTGAGGTCCTGGAGACCCCAAGCAGATAAATTAGTTTCAAGTAGTCCCAAGTTAGTAAACTGGTAATGTGGAGCAACTGGCAGAATCAGACACAAATTCCTCTGAAGAAATACACACTGAACCCAGGCTTTGCAGGCATTGCACGGATAAATGCCAAACATTAGTTCACCATCCAAAACAACAGAATGCATCAAAGAACAGACTACCACAGAGAAGAGTCATCAGGACAAAAAGTGAACAAACAAAAAATAAATACACAAAAAAAGATAACAACAGAATTAGAACCCTAGGAACTGTTTTGGATACATTATTGTTGGATACATAATATGAAGTATTTGGAAAAAACAAGAGACTACTAAAAGTGGGCAAATGTTTGAAAGAAAAAAAAACTGAACATTTAGAAATAAAAACTATAATCATTAAAATTTAAAATTCTGGGAATGAATTAAGCAGAAGATTAGACACAGCTGAAAGAGAGACAGAGTAAATTGAATATAGAGCTGAAGCAGTTATCCCATATGCAGCACAGCAAGACATAGTCATGGATAATATGAGGCAGGGGTTAAAAACATGAAAGATAGAAAGAGGGGTCTAACATGTCCAATTGTGCTCTGGAAGAAGAGAATAGGGGAAATAAGGTAAAATCAGTACTCAAAGAGATCATGAGTGAGGAGGTTTCAGAATTGAGGAAAGACTTCTGATGCAGGACAAGTAAGAAATCCTCACTTAGCCATGTGGTGCTTTAAACTCAGAAACAAAGATAGCAAGAAGATTTTAAGAGAATATTCTCCTGATGAGAGTGTACATTTATCACCCTTTTCGAAGGACAGTTTAACAATATTTATCCATGATTAAAGTGTTCATATCTTTTTACCTTGTGATCCTCCTCCTAGAAGTTTATCCTAAGGTTATACTCTGACAACAAGGATGTTGATCTCCATATATTTTATAACAATACTTTGGGTACAATTTAAATATCCAGCAATAGGAAAGCTAATAAATGAATTATAGCATAATAGTCCCTTGGGATATTATACAGCATTAGAATGGCTGGTATATGTGTATATCTACATTTATTGATAAGGACCAATCTCCATTCTTATCAATAAATAAAGCAGCAGAACAGCAAATATCATGTGGTCCCACTCACGTAAGGTTACATGTACATTTTTGTTTATATTAAAGTTGTCTTGGCGTATTGCCCAATGTGGGTGTATATAAATAAAAAAAGGTCTAAATGGACATTGGAATGGTCTAAAAGATTGAAAGTGGTTACCTCTGAGTAGTGGGATTTCAGGGAATTTGAGTTTTCTTTCATATATTTCTTCAGTGTTTAATTTTTCTTCTTAGGAAGCATGGTTAAACATACATACATCTACATAGGGAATATTCCACATTTCTTAATTCCCAGTGTAGTTTTCTTTCCTCAAAACACAAGACCATTTTGATGATATACCATTTGACTGGTATGGATAGGGCTATCCATACAACTATAATTATGCTACACTTTCCTGTATGTTTTTTAATGTATTGATATATAGGAATAATCCTCCATTGCCACTCCCAAATTTCAGGTAACTAGTAAATGAATTCATTTTGGTTACCTTATGTAGGTAAAGACTAAGGAAATGTATTCAGAAGTTTAAGAAGAGAAGTACACGGGACTTCCCTGGTGGTGCAGTGGTTAAGAATCCACCTGCCAATGCAGAGGACACGGGTTCGAGCCCTGGTCTGGGAAGATCCCACGTGCCGCGGAGCAACTAAGTCTGTGTGCCACAACTACCGAGCCTGCACTCTAGAGCCTGCGAGCCACAACTACTGAAGCCTGTGTGACTAGAGCCCATGATCCACAACGAGAGAAGCCACCACAATGATAAGCCCATGCACCACAACGAAGAATAGCCCCCACTCGCGACAACTAGAGAAAGTCCGCACGCAGCAACGAAGACCCAATGCAGCCAAAAATTAATTAATTAATTATTTTGAAAAAGAAGTACAGATAATTATACCAAAAGACCATAGTGTTTTTTTAGCTAAAAAAAACAAAACAATGACTACAACACTACACTAATAAAACTGAATGGATATATGAGCATTTACAACTATTTCTGATGTTTCTGTCATTTTTTTAATAAATTATTTTTATAAAGGTCCAAATAGGGCGGAGTGAAATCACAAATAAAAATATTATTGAAGGTAGTATAGTTTTCTCTAAGACATTAGATAAAATGGAACAATTAATGGTAGTTTTTTTCTTTTCTCACGTGTTTAAGAAAAGTTGAATTTTCAAAGAGTGCTTCTTCATGTTACATTCTTAGTGATTATTAAGTTTTAAAAAAAAATCATTGTGGTAGCACCCCAATGGCAGTGAGCACACTGGCATCTGGATCTTGCTTTCTAAATACCACTCCCAAATAAGAAGAACCAGGACTCCTTGAAAAAATGGCTGACTCTATAGCTGAAACAAGGAGGATACAAGATGAGCCTGGAGAGTCTTATAGCGTCAGAAAGTAAGGAAGTACTCAAAAAACAACAGGATGGAGACATATCAAGTAGACGGGGAGCCATCCTGAACAAGCCTCCAATGGTCAAAGCTGGGGAAAAAAAATTTAGCAACAAAGTCCAAAGTATAAAATAAATGTACATGAGTCCATACTGATATAAATAATTCCCAACCCTCAAGTATGCACTGGTCTTAGTAACTCCCTTCCAAAGAACAGAGTATGAAAAGGGAGGAATAGTAGCTTTACAGTGAAGAAATCTGGCAAACACTACCAAGGAATATCACCATTGATAAGTTATGTTCATTGCATGCACCCCATTGTATGATGTAATGAGAAGGACACTTCACGTGTGTGGTATTCTTCCTCAAAACTCATAACTTAAGTCTAATCCCAGGTAAACATCAGTTAGACCCAGATTGAGAGGAATTGCACAAAATAACCCATACTCCTCAGAGCTGTCAAGGTTATAGAAAAGACTGAGAAACTATCACAGACTAGAGGACATTAAGGAGATATGATGAACTGAATGCAATCCTGTATGGATCTTGCAACAAAAGGGTGACATTGATGGAAAGACTGATAAAATCTGAATAAAGTCTGGAGTTTACTTGCTATCAATGTATCAGTGTTGGTATCTTCATTTTGATGAGTGTACCTGGTAATTTAAGGTGTTAACATTGGGAAAGACTGGGTGAGGTATATACAGGAAGACTCTGTATTATCTTTGCAACTTTTCTCTAAATCTAAAATTACTCCAAGATAAAAATTTGCTTTAAAAATAAATTAAATCCGGGCTTCCCTGGTGGCGCAGTGGTTGAGAGTCCGCCTGCCGATGCAGGGGACACGGGTTCGTGCCCCGGGCCCGGAAGAGC
>NW_006789313.1:2173631-2210026 GCF_000442215.2 Lipotes vexillifer
GGCTTCCCTGGTGGCGCAGTGGTTGAGAGTCCGCCTGCCGATGCAGGGTACACGGGTTCGTGCCCCGGTCCGGGAAGATCCCACATGCCACGGAGCAGCTGGGCCCGTGAGCCATGGCCCCTGAGCCTGCACGTCCAGAGCCTGTGCTCCACAACAGGAGAGGCTGCAACAGTGAGAGGCCCGCGTACCGCAAAAAAAATAAATAAATAAAAATAATAAATTAAATCCACTTCACAGCTATCAGAATAACTAAATCCAAAACACCAACACCAAATGCTCGTGCAGGTGTGGAACAACAGGAACTCTCATTTATTATTAATGCGAATGCAAGATGGTACAGCCACTTCAGAAAATAGTTTGGCAGTTTCTTAAAAAATTGAATGTACTCATACCATATAATCCAGCAATCATGCTCCTTAGCATTCACCCAAATGAGTTGAAAATTTACATCCACACCAAAACCTGCACATGGATGTTTATAGCCACTTCATTCATCATTGCTAAAAATTAGAAGCCACCAAAATGTCCTTAGGTGAATATTTTTCAGCACTAAAAAGAAATGAGGGCTTCCCTGGTGGTGCAGTGGATAAGAATCCGCCTGCCATTGCAGGGGACATGGGTTCGAGCAGGAAGATCCCACATGCCACTGAGCAACTAAGTCCATGCACCACAACTACTGAGCCTGTGCTCTAGAGCCCACAAACCACAACTACTGAGCCAGCACGCCACAACTACTGAAGCCCGCGCGCCTACAGCCCGTGCTCCACAACAAGAGAAGCCACCTCAATGAGAAGCCCACACTGCAACGAAGAGTAGCTCCCGCTCGCCACAACTAGAGAAAGCCCGCGCGCAGCAACAAAGACCCAATGCAGCCAAAAATAAATAAAATTAAAAAAAGAAATGAGCTATCAAGCCGCAGAAAGACATTGATCAACTTTAAATGCATATTACTAAGTGAAAAAATACCAATCTGAAAGGCTACATACTGTGTGATTCCAGCTATATGACATTCTGGAAAAGGCAAAACCTCAAAGTAAAAAGATCAGTGGTTTCCAGGAGTTCCTAGGGAGGAAGAGATGAATAGGTGGAGCACAGGGGAATTTTTGGGCAGTGAAACTACTCTGTAAGATACTGTAATGGTAGGTACAAGTCATCATACATTTGTCAAAACCCATAGAATGTACACCACCAAGAGTGAACACTAAACTGCAGACATTGGTTAATAATAATATATCAATATTGGTTCATCAATTGTAACAAGTGTAACACACTAATCCAAAATGTTAGTAGTGGAAACTAAGGAGGAGGGCTTGAGGGGGAGATGTGGGAACTGTGCACTTTCTGCACAATTCTTTTGTAAACCTACAACTGCCTCCCAAAAATAAACTCTATTTTTAAAAAAATACAAGCAGTCAATCTAAAAGAAAAACAATTGGTGGTAGATGGAAAGATATGATACAGCAGGTGTAGTGAAATGCTAATCGTGGTGATGTATATGGATGTTCACTATATAGCTCTACTTTGTGCTGTTTGACATTTTTCATAATAAATATGGGGGAAAAGTCATTGTGGTTAATATTAGGGGAAAGCTTAGCAGAGAAAGGTCAAAATAAGCCTGTGGGATTTAATTTAACTCCATCATGGATTTCTCATATGTTTCTGTACAAAATAGGTAACTTGATTTAATGACCTGAATTACTCAGCTAAATTTTGAATCCCAGTTGGTCCTGTCTTCAAAGACCAGAGTCTAGATTAAACTGCCTTATTGTTTGAGAAATACAACTAGATATTAACTAGTTAATATTGTTTGAGAAGTACAGCTAGTTAATATTGTCTGAGAAATACAACTAGTTAATACATTTTGAGAAATACAACTAGATGTTAACTGTATGTCATCTCATCAATAGAGAAAAATGAGCAGTGCTTTGTAGTTTTTGAAACAGTACTGATGACATGGTAGTGAAATCTGCACAACTACTGTGCTGGACTTTGTCAGTGTCCTTGTTATGATTTAGCACTATTTTATTTACTATCCTAAGACATACATTTTTATTACTCGCTACAATATGACAATAACAACAGTTTTGAATGGTGCATATTTCTCACTATGAATCTAAATACACAGAATGTTTGCTCTATTCTCAGTCACTACACGGTGTAAAACTGGTGTATTAAAAATAGTATGACATATTTGCATATTTATCTGTATTAAAACCCCCATGAAACAGTTGTTGCAGATACACAGCTGTTGCTTTTTAAGTTATCTTTTAAAGGAACCATATCTCCTCTCCTATATAAATTATATGCATTTTCAAATATATCATCTGAGCCAAAGGAGTTTCAAAGCTTTAAACAGGAAAACATGCTCTCAGAGGAGAAGAATGTTAAAGGAGAGGAATTGTAAATTTTTAGTCATTGGGGCCAAATGATAAATTTTTAACCTAAAATGATGAACTTGTCCCTTTGCCAAGTCAGATATTATACATTGTAAACAGAAAATAATTCTGGATGCTTCTACAAATTATGGCCATATTTCAGCACGGAGACTGTTTACCTAGTCTACAGAGCACATAAAGAGATGCTGCTTTATATTGATCAAATTACAGAAGAGAAGTCGCCACTTCGTGACTTAAAAGTGGCAGGACTTCCCTGGTGGCACAGTGGTTGAGAATCCTCCTGCCGATGCAGGGGACACAGGTTTGTGCCCCGGTCCGGGAAGATCCCACATGCCTCGGAGCGGCTGGGCCCGTGAACCATGGCCGCTGAGCTTGCGCATCAGGAGCCTGTGCTCCGCAACGGGAGAGGCCACAACAGTGAGAGGCCTGCATACCGCAAAAAAAAAAAAAAAAAAAAGTGGCAAATTCTGTTGTAATGTAAAGAACTTTTGCTTGTAATAGCATTCCCATATCTTCATAAAAGCCAATAGTAGCATTTTTCTTTTTAATTAAAAAGGAAACTATACCCCTGGAATGCTAGCTACTATCATCTTGTAGTTCCCAGAAAAAGAGTCCCAAACTGAAAAATGATTCTATCAAATTTCATTATTTTCTTTATAATTTTAATATGTACCGAAAGGTTTTAGGAGAACATGTATATTCTTTCAACTCTGACCATATTCAGTTGATTAACATATAATTCAGATGCACATGAGAAGTTCTCATTTTAGTATCTGAATTACAGTTTGTTTTAAGGCTTTTAAACATAAATAGTTGAATCAAATATGTCACATTTCATAGTTCAGTTTCACCATGTTAGCTAAGTAAGGGGGTATTAAAGGAAAGGATTTCCATATATTAAATTAAAAGTTTGTCACTTTGGGGGCCTTCCCTGGTGGCGCAGTGGTTGAGAGTCCGTCTGCCGATGAAGGGGACACGGGTTCTTGCCCCGGTCCGGGAGGATCCCACATGCCGCGAAGCGGCTGGGCCCGTGAGCTATGGCCCCTGAGCCTGCGCGTCTGGAGCCTGTGCTCCGCAATGGGAGAGGCCACAACAGTGAGAGGCCCGCGTACCCCCCCCCACCCCACCCCCCCCCCAAAAAAAAAAAAGTTTGTCACTTCGCAGCTCTAATCCTGTTGAAAAAAAAGATAATTTCTGTCCAATTTAATCAGCAAGAGGTCTTTATTGCCTTAAGTATTAATTGATTAGGTTTTCATTAAGGTCAAAAGTACACTTAGCTGCCCAGAGATGGTCAACTAGCACATTGTCAACCGCGCTTATTTATATTGACTGAACATAATGGTAGTTATTTGACTGTCAAGTCAGAAGGTCACTGAATCTTTTGTACACTTTGCCCTCCAAAAGAGCAACAGTCATTTAGACACCAGAAAGCATTCATAACAAATATTTAGTTTATTACTTATTGACTTAAATCACTCTTAGAAACAGGTGTTCTATTATCTTTGGACAAATGATATATCATTTCTTTGTGAAATGCTTGAGGTCCAGTTGAAATCCTGTGGTTGACTGTGTCTGAAGATTTTTGTATAGCAAGCAGCTTGCACTTGAAACTCTAAACAGCGTTTTTAAAGACCAAACCAATTCAATGATTATAATCCTTTGCGATATAGACTTTTCTCCTGCTAAGTGACTGCAGCAAGTTGAAACAAGTTGGACACACAGGTGCTGAAATGCCCCTGGGGCACCAGTCTCAACGTTGAAGGTTAGAACCACATTTGAGTCTCACCTTAATGAGGACATTGGTATGCTTTTTAAATACACTGGTGCTGTCATAGATATTGGATATTTGCTACAGAACAAAAGAGAAATAAAAATTCAAGGTTATTCATGAACCAGTAATCTAAAATTTCTACCTATAGTCCCAGTGATTTTTATCATCATAAATCATTACACCTAATTTATATAGTGATGATATAACAAGTTGCATTTGCTAGCATTTTATTTTTTCTATTCATCCTCTTCTACATTTAACCTCATTCTCCCTTACATTGTTCTATTATTGAATGAAATATCACTGATGATTCCATGAGTTAGATTTTAAGGAGAAAGTATTTTTGTTTAGCACATCACTTTTACAACTTATCAAATTAGAAACCCATGAGTCAGCCTAGATTCCCCCCTTTACACTCTTCCCTCTCCAAATATGTATCTCATCAAGCATCACATTCCATCAGTTCTAGTTACTGAATAGCATCAATAGATATAAGTACTTCAACCCACTGCCACTGCCTCAACTTGTTGTCTCTTTATTAAACTGCTGTGATACATTTTGATGGGTCTTCCCAGTGATTCAGTGACCCTCTAGTGGTCTTCTCACTAGACTGGGTCTCCTTCAGAGTAGCGTGATATATTTTTATTGTATCCCCAACCAACAGTTAGTACCTGGCACATACAGGCATTCAGTAAAAATTTACTGAATAAATAAATGAATGACCACAATTAGCTTTATGCTACATATAAATGCAAACCTTGATAGAATAATAATTTGCTGTGATTTAAGTACTCATTAAATCAAACTTTTCACTAGTATTAAATTATTAATACTTTCTCAGACTATTATAAGAAGCAGTACATTCATCCATATGGTTAAACCAACAGCATTGACTATGAAGACAGAGTGAGAGCCCAAGTCAAAGGAAAAAGTTACTACCATAATTCTTGAGTAATTAAGCGACCAAGTATATACAGAAAACAAATCCATATACTATCAAAACATGTGCTTTGGGGTGGGATAGGGAGGGTGGGAGGGAGGGAGACGCAAAAGGGAAGAGATATGGGAACATATGTGTATGTATAACTGGCTCACTTTGTTATAAAGCAGAAACTAACACATCCTTGTAACGCAATTATACTCCAATAAAGATATTAAAAAAAACAAATGTGCTTTGTCTGTGGTATCATATTAAATAACAGTTACTATTTATATATTGTGCACTTCTTATACATTAGCTATTGTCCTCTCAAGGACATGTAATGTAGATATCATAATTGTCATTTTACAGATAAGAAAACTGGTTTCACAGGGTAACTTATCCAAAGGCACATAACCCAGGTCTTGCTTGCTATCCAAAGCCCAAGTTCTATCTACCACACTAAAGTTTGCATCCTTCTTTAGAACTTTGGACAACCTATTTCACATTATTCAAAAACTTTACTAAATGTTGTATAGAAATGTTTCATATCCATTGTTAGGTTGGGGTGGGTTGGGGAGTGTGGGGGAGATAATCAGAGTCAAAGATGAGAAAAATTACAGTGGAAATGGAAGGTAATATGACTTAGTAGTTAAGACTGCATGGGCTTTGACATCATACAGCACTACACTTGAGTCCCAGGTCTGCCTTGTACTACCTGCATGACCTTAAGTGAGTGACTTGACCTCCAAGTTTCAGTGCACTAATCTCTAAAAGAGATATAATAACAGTAACTGCCAATTAATTTGTGAAGATCAAATGAGATTATGCAGATAAAATGCTTAGCACAGTTTTTACTTAAAACAGTTCTTACTGTTTTATTTCTTTTAGTTATACAAAAGACAGGCAAATAAAGCAGATGTTTTATTGCTCTTTCCTCACTTAATGATGCGTTATTGGAGGCTCTATAGTTAAGCAGAGAAAGAAGAAACAAGGTGAATTCACCATACTGAAAGTATGTTGACTTGTGCGTTGTCTACTAATTAATAAACATTTATTGAATACCTGCTGTGCTAGATTTTGGGGATAATATACCTGATTCTACAGAACTCATTTTCACTCAAATTTAAGTAGAAATGCAACCCTGATTTACACTCTTACTTAAGAGAAAATTTCAAAATTTAAAAATAAAATTCAGCCATTAATATCAGGTTAATCTCTTGTTATAGGATATCTTTGTAATGACCACAGTTTGCATTTAATATTTGGTATGTAATCTTAAAGGAATGAAATTTTTAGATTTTACTATTTTTAGCATGCCTAGCTCAACCTTTACTGTATCCTATTAGTTATTCTAAACTTTTTTCTCATCCACCATTTCTTATTCTATAATAACAAATATGGTTGCTCGTCTAATTGTTACCTATTTTCTCTATGCTTATCTAAAATAAAGCATGACAGTATGGATTGCCTTTTTTCTTAATCTTTTGGTTTATTATAAACTAAGACATTGCATACATTGTTTTTTTCGGTTTTTACAGTGTTTCCCATGACTTTCAGTATATGTTCTTGGCTAAACCCCTTCCTTATCATTCATTGCGTTGCTTCTGAAATGGATTCTTTCAGCAAGTATTTATTGAACACTCACTATGTGCTGGGTTCTATGCTGCTGCTCTCATGGAACTTGCATGCTAATAGAGGGGAGACAAAAAATAAACAGGATAAGGGAGATTGAGAATGGAGATAATGATGTAGGGGGAGAAGGAAGTTACAATTAAATAAGGTCGTCACGGATGGGCTCATTGAGAAGTGTCTTTTGAGCAGAGACCTGAAGGAAGTGAAGGATTTAGCCAAGCATATTACTGGAATATGGCAATTCAGCCAGAAGAAACAGCCAGTGAAAATGTGATAAAGCAGAAGTGCTCAAGGTTTGAGGCTTGTTTGAGAAATAGCAAGGAGACTAATAATGTGGCTAAAGCAAAGTGAAGTTACAAGAGAATAATAGGCAATGCCATAGAGGTAAGAGGAGAGGGTCGGATTTTGCTGGGCCTTACAAGCGGGGAGGCGGGGCGGGGGGAGATTTGGGTTTCACTCTGAGTACTGTGGGGAACGAAGAGGGTTTCGAGCAGAAGACTCACCTGATGTGATTTACATGTTAAGAGTGTCACTTGGGCACTGGCTTGAGCATAGGTCCTACCAAGAGTAGAAGCCAGTGGACCAGTTAAGAAGTTATTTCATTAATCCACATGAAAAATGATAGTGACTTGGATCAAGAAAGTAACATTGAACTTAGTGAGAAGTGGCTGGATTCTGGATATATTGTGAAGGTACAACTGACAGGATTTCTTGGCAGATAGAAAGTGAGGAGTAAAAAAAAACAAAAAGAAAGAAAGGATTCAAGGACGATTCCAAGGTTTGGGGCCTGAGCAACAGAAGAACTTAAAAAGGGTGAAAACCCTACACACTGTGTGCTCCTAATGATTCTATATGTCAACTTTATTTATAAAACCATTTTAACTTCTGTTTTACCCTCTGACATGTAGAAAGTAGAAATCCAGCCACAGCTCAAAAGTTCTAACAGCACTTTGAATGCTCTTGGTAAATAGCTATATGTAAATCGGTACACCAGCTGTCACTTCTGAGGATATCACCACCTCTAGTATTTACTGGACATCAACATGAGGATACTTGGAACACACAGAAGACCTAGATGACATGGCCCCTGTCTTCTTTAAGTTTATTGTCTGTCTTACCATCTTGGTAAACAGAATTCCAACTCTGCCTGGGTTTGGATCGTAGGCACAGGGCCTGGATGTAGGGGTAGGTGCTTTCAGTTGGTCTCTGTGTGGTGTAAAGGGTGGTCCAGGTGAGAAGTTCCAGGTAAGATGGCTTTAGGGAAGTGGAAACCACTATAAATATTAAGTCCCAAATCAGGGGTCAGGCTAACCCTAAAAACCAATCAGCAAGAAAAGACCTGCACCAGGACACTGTGTTTATTTGTGCAGTTACCTCAGAAGGCATTCTATCTCTTTTTTTCTAAGTATTTAGGAAAAGCCTTGCTGTAGCCTTCAAACACTAACAGCAAGTTTACTGGGAGGTGGGGGAAAGGTGAATACATAGAAAGAGAAATATGAATAGGTGTCAATAAGCATAAAATGTGTGGTATCACAAAATTCATATCTACAGTGAATTGTCTTTATTATGCTTCCTCCTTTTTTATTTTATGGACTTACTTTACTGTCACTTTAGGCAACAACTATTAACAGCATCTCTTTTGATAATTTCAAATTTGTTGATATGTTTTTTCTAACATTCAGTTGAATGCAAAGAAAACCTTTGAAACGCAAATAATTAATCATTTCTCGGGTCTCCAAGAAGGTTTGGGACATGGCAAACCTTGAATCAGTCTTGGAAAGAATCACCTAATTCCAGTAAAGTATAGGAATCCCAAGTCTGTCTGATCCTCAGTCAGATAAGGACTAGCTGGACATGAAATACAAACTGTGGCCAACTTTAATTTTCCCAAATCAGATTTTCATGAAAACATTTTCATTTCTTTGAGTGAGACAAATGAATTTTTCTAATATTTTATAATCCACTGTTAAAATTCAAGTAAAAACAAGTCTACAGTCAAATATGAATTACTTTGTTATGTTTAATTTTAGATAATCCTCTTCTCGTTTCTTTGGCATTAGAACAAATTGCAACTACTGAAGCCCAAAGATTATAAAGCACTATTTAAGCATTCATGTTTGATATCAAGATTAAAGGAGAAAACAAAGACTAGCATTAGAGGATAAAGTTTCTGAGACCAGATGGGGCAAGTTTAAAAAGGTTTTAGGGAGAAAATACAATAATCAATTTTAGAAGGAAAGGAGGGGAGATAACATATTTTAGCAGTAACTTAGGCTTTTTGTGCAAAGGATATTATTTGGTTTTTGTAATTGAATATAATAAAACACTTTGCCCTTTAACATAAAATCATATTTCCCATATGTATATGAGTATACTTCTCTGAGACTAAGCAAACTGTTTGTAAAAACAGGAATTGAATTGAAGAGGACCATATTCTTTTAAATAACTTTCCTCAGCCCTTTCATCAGAGAGGATGAGTCAGCCTAGGGCACTCAGCACCGGGACAGACCCTACCTGCTTGTATTTCTTTTGCTGCAGAGCACAGGCCCATAATCCTGATTAAACATTTAGACGTCTCACTCCTCCATCTACTCAAGTTGACCTCTAACAGAATTCTGGCTGTTTTTCTCTCCATTTGTGAAGAGAATTTTCATTTTAAACTCTTCCAATTTAACAGAGGGAAAAGGTTAAAGTCAACCTACACCCCCCATTCAAAAAAAAAAAAAAAGAATCATCCACAGTTTCCCACTGAATTGGAGCCAAAATCTCTGCCAATTTTGCTCTCATATCTCCAAGTTGTACCCTGACCCTTCATATGACCAGTGGGGCTTGTTACAAAAGCTCTCTCTGGACGCCTTTCTAAAAGTGCTATCTTCGTCCATATTTCAAAACACTCACAGATATTTTATCATTAATTAGTATTCATATTATGTCTCAAACAATCTGTTCACGAATAGGGGAAGTGAACTAGTTGAACAGCTCTTCTGTTTTTCTAGTGATTAACATGGATGATGTATGTAGTGCCGAAGACCTTTTAAGGCAGGAAGCAGTCAAATGTTGGGTAGGTAACTCTTGGAACATTTAGAAGCTTACCTGTTTTGGAGGCTGGACCTCTCCAGAGAAACCAGACTTGGCAAACAGGATGGGGAGACACAGGCCCCTTTAAAAATAGACCCATGCCTCTTTGATTCACAGCATCCTGGATTTGCTTTTCATCATGTTAACATGCCACTTGGGAGCTGGCTGGACTCCCTTGTTCAGTGACATATATTTCATAGTGGTTTTTTTTTTTTTTTAAACCCATTTGTTCTTTCAACCACAACATGCTTTGCATTTCT
Organism: Lipotes vexillifer; assembly: GCF_000442215.2. Classification (NCBI taxonomy): domain Eukaryota; kingdom Metazoa; phylum Chordata; class Mammalia; order Artiodactyla; family Lipotidae; genus Lipotes; species Lipotes vexillifer. The sequence continues at coordinate 2,183,691 of NW_006789313.1, forward strand.
CTTTCAAATTTGAGGGTGTATATATAGATTGATCAAAACAATATTTTTAACATTCCAAACAATTTAGAAAGCTGGTGGATGGGTGTCAGTTAATCTATTATGTTCATCTTTTCCTCCTCCCCCTCTTCAGCTGCTAATCTTAGAACTTGTGTGCCAAATTGTGTAAGATATTCTTCCAATAGCTACATGTGTGACTCTTTTGTGAGCTCAACAGACAGTTATGAGGACAGATTTGGAGTTGCATATGGGACTGTCACATGGTTTGATTGCCTTGTCTTCCAGGCACTGAGATTTCTTTTCACTGAGCTTTAATATTGAGGAATTTTTTGTTATGATAAAAGTTCAGCAAAGTCTCTATTAATTTATTTATACACCTCAAGAATGGAGAAGAAAAAAAAGTTTTTACTCACCACCACTCTGTATTTGGCATCTATATATACTTAACTGTTCCTATGTTTACTTTTTACAGTAGTGAAAAAAATTCGCAGAATTTTTATGAAAATCAGAGCGTTAAGAGCCTTTATTATCCTCCTTGCTCTTTTGGAGCAAGATCTAGTAGATGTCTCGACAGAAAAGAAAGCAGATGCTTTGTAAAATGGTCTTATATAATTCATGTCCAATTATAGAGGATGATTTGTAGGAAAATGTGATCTATCAACTGTTAGGAGGCAAACATCCTATGTCTTTAGTCTCTGAAATGGTAAGGTGCAGTTAACTTTATACACACATATTGAACACCCTCTTTCAGGACCCAAACACCACAGCCCTTCATCCCACTGAACCATAGTGCCACCCTCGAGGGATACACAGCCTTACAACAAGGTCTTCTTATCTTATTTCAAATACTTTTCAAGAATGAACAATGTCCTAGTGATATCTGCATCCAGTGAATGAAGACATATAATATTATAAAAGCATTAATCACATTATACTTGTATTAATTTCACCCTGTAAAACAAATACAATGGTTAATTATTCAGAGCTGCACCTTTATTTGCTTCAGTCTTAGTTCAGAAATATTGATGATGGCTACCATATATTGATTTGCCTCTGTGAGACTAAACTCTATAAAACAGATGTTTTACATATATTACTCCTAATCCTCAGAATAACACACCAAAGTAGGTGTTATTATTATCTCCTTCTTCCCAGTTAAGTTAGAACTCAGAAACAGCTTGAATGAGGATAGAAGTATATTTTCTTGTTTCACACCTTAATTTCCTTTTCCTGCTTTAGGTTAGAGAAGTCATGTACCCTGCTGGGCAAATTGCACTAGTACCTAGCACAATGAAACTTGTCTGAGTGGCAGAATACACACTCACTTGTGTGAGTGGCAGAATACAAACAGAAGCTCCCATGTCCTTGAGCCACACCCTGAAAATTCTGGAAGCTCTGCATAGAGGCGCTGGACTTCACCACATTCTCATGGCTCACTGTTGACGTAACGAGCAGCAAGTTCATTGCGACTGCTCTGGATACCTGGCAGAAGAACTTAAGGACACATAAAGAGGTACCTAGAGTACCTATTTTATTTCTAGTCTACAGAAGAGCAATTTATGAAGAGGTTTCCTCCAGACAATATCAAGCCTTTCTCAGTGTATTTCATAAGGGTTTGAACTAAATCCGGCATAATAAGGTTTGATTGAGCTGTTATGTTCTGCCTTGTAAGTGGCAGTGCACAACTGAGAAAGAAAATTGCTTAATGGAAAGTTATAGTCATCACTAACTTTATCCTAATTCTCCAAAGCAATAAGTTAAGAGTTCTATAAGAGCAGCTTAGAGCTCTTAGAAAATGCTGAAAAATGCTCTGTTTAGAAACATTTCTGCCCATATGTCACACTGTACTTTCTGGGGATGGGCAATTATTTTTCTGATATTTTGCTCACTTAAGGTAAGTTTTATCTTGTGTCTCCAAGGACGTTTTAAAAGGGACTTATCTATCCATTCTTCTAAAATATTTAACAGAAATTCTATTTTTCAGCATGAGATCTGTTCCCTGGTTTGGGGTTGTAACTCCTAGTTATCCCACAGACATCAAAAGCCATTTCTGAAATATATTGAATTTAGATCAAAACATTATTCATACAATTGTGTCATCAGAAAGTCATGGGCTGTTTAAATGAAAAATTGATTAAGCTGATGACTGGAATTTATTCTAGGAAGAACTTACAAGAATCTATTCTTTCTTAACGTTAAAAGTTATATTGGCAATGCAATCATTACTTGCAGGTGACATTATCTACCTAGTAAATGCATGAGACATGAGAACCAGTAAAACTAGTAAGAGTTTTAGTAAGTTTAGAGTTTAGTAAGATTGCTAGGTATGAAGAAAATTCTAAAAATCTTTTACTTTCTAAATATCAGCAATTACCAATTTTAAAAGATAATGGGAGAAAAAGACACAATGTACAGTAGCATCAAAACCTATAAGAAATTTCAGGACCTCGATAAAGAAAACCATAAATCTTTACGGCAAGATGAATCTTTAAAAAATTGGAAAGGTATATCATATTTATGAATGGAAATTATTTAAAGATACCTTTTTTTTATATTTTTATTTTAAAAATAAATTTAATTTCATTAAAATCAAGTCTCATAGAGAATGTATTTAACATAATGATTCTGAAATAGATATAGAGAAATAAAGCAGGCAAAATAGACTGGAAATTTTTACCAAAAGAGGAGTACAGAGGAAGAGCAAGAATTAGAAAACCTTACACTGCCAGATATTAAAATATAATGTAAGGATCCAATTAACATCATGTAACATTGGTAGAGTAACAGATAATAATCAGTGTCTCAAACTGAAAATTTCTCTTAAAATTATGTGCTTTCACATTTGTAGAGGTGGGAGTGTTTCTTTAGCTCCAGCAGGAACACAGAGGTCTTGTTGCCTGTTGCTGATTTGGCAAAGCTTGGTTTGGCGATGCCTCATTTTCCCTGAATGAGCCTGCTTATTGCTGCCTCTACTAACAAGGTGGAGTTTGCTAGCCGTCCCCACGAGCTGCCTCTTACTTTGGTTATGACTTGGAGTTTCTCCGAATCCAGTAGGGTCTAAGGCTTGCATATCTGAGAGCCTTTCCTCTCCCCATAACTCATGGGGTCTGTAGAATTCTTATGAACGTTGCTTTCTTTGTGCTTTATTTAATTTTTGCTGTGGTTGACGTATGTGAATTAGAGCTATTGCACAGATTCCCTCCCCTCTCCGCCCTCAGTGGCTTCATTTGGTATTCAGTGCCAGTTAAAAATAAGACAATATAAACTTCTATATTATTTAAGCTAAGCTTAAGTTTTGATATAGAGTGAACCCATTTATTAATAACGTATTTCTTCTTACATATCCACAGATGTGGGTTCCAATTTGGAAAGAGTTTCACTAAGGAAAGTTTGTAGAATATTTTCAGTGTGGCTAAGGGGCAAAATAAATACTGGTCATCTTTGTAGATTTTGAAAAATAAAATAATTTCTAGGCAAGCCAACCATACCCACCTTACAACTAAATGTAATGCAAATTACCATATCAAACAGAAAATTTGAGTGTTCCAGTTAGTTTCCTGCTTATTAATGTCAATTTAGGTGCTGCTTAGAGTAATTTGCTACCGAATCATTGTATGTCATTATTTTGCTGTTGAAAGAGATTACATTTTTAGCTAAGAAGGAAATGAGTTTGGGAAAGATCATTTTGCCAAGCTGAAATTTATGGCCAGGACTGTAAGGTATGAGGAATATATCTAGTTTTGCTTTAACAATGACTTGCTATCAGAAGTTAAGTGATCATTGTATAATTTTCTATAAAGTGAAAGAAAGGTGTTTTTAATTTAATTACCCATGCCTGAAAGGATATTTGAGTATATTCTTATTGGAATAATTAGTAATTTGAACATATCATAATAAGCTATTATATTCTTTCCAGAAATTTTTTGGTTCTTTGGTTTTCTTTGAAGGTGCTAGGAGAGTATACAGACTGACATAATATTATTCAACATACTGATACTCCTTAAGATCATAATGTTGGTTGTTAAAACTTTACTAAATTGACTTGACAGTTTCAAATTAAGTATCATCTTGTGTTTTTCCTTTCTACATATCTTTTTAATGACAGTGTCATATAATATGATGGTTTTATGAGTGGTTTTGGTATCTCATTCATCAGAGTAATCAATGGGGAAAGGAGCCATGTGGGTTGTAGTCCATTTGTATTGGATAGGACAGATGGCATTATTGATAGATGGAAATATTCCAAATATTTATTGTATAATGATATCACAAGGACTCTGACTTCTGAATTTTAATGCTTTAATTTCTACAGTAACTGGCAAAGTAAGTAATTTATTCAGTTACCACATATCCATTTAATGATATCAATATGTGAATTGTAGCATTAATTACCTTTCAGTTAATACTGTATTTTATATGATGGGTATTTCTTTTTCTAAGCCTTTGTGTTTACTTATCTGATTTCTGACCAAGCTATCAGTTTGGTCTTGAGGATTTTAAAGTTAAAAACAATATTTGGAGCAGACAGTATGTAGAGATAGGATGCAGAAGTGAACAAAGTGCAGATTCAGTAATGGTTCTCTCCCAATATCACCTCTGTCATGTGGGGGGGCAAACGAAAAAGGTACCCTTAAAGAATCTTTACATTTGCCTCTTGCATAAGTTTTTACCCTCAATAGATTTCTTAAAATTATGTTCTAATATAACCATAGACAAAAGGACATAATGATATAATTCAGGATCTACTTATATTTTATTACCTCAATTTGAAATTGAGTTATTCCAGGAAGGGTTACTGCTGGATGGTTAATACACCATCCTCTTAAATGTTTGACACCATTCCAGAATCACATTTGCACTACTAGAAATAAGTGAAAGCCAGTGAAAAAGAGGTCTTTACTTTTTACTTTTGTATTTTATATTTTTGTATTCTTTAAATACATACTGAATGCATATAGTCATGCCTTACTTTTGCAATTGCTAAGTTAAAAATGATAGTTTGAGTCATTCTAAAACTTCTGTTGCCATTGTTTTATTTTTAAAATACTATCAACCCCTAGTTTTGAAGACCTACTATGTATTTAAACACTGCTGGGAGCTCTCTGATATTACCTCCAGGTTACTTACTATTTTACTTAGGAAGTAATATAAATTCCTTGAGTAGTGACCTTTTTTCCAAACTAAAAATTAGAACACATTGTCCAACAGTGTTTTGTTTTTTCAGTTTGTTACTGTGAAAAAAATTACAACGGTGCCAAAATAAATTAAATAAATAAGTTTTAAAAAGAACTAAAGATTATTTACATTTAAGTTATAAATTTATCAAGTTACCTCCAATACTGACTGACATCACTAAATTCCCAGTATCTAACTCACTGCCTTGCACATGTCAAATTCAACGTTTGTTGATTGCATAGTGATAAACAAGGTAGGATAGTTTACATCCATAAAGATGATTGGAAATAGAGTTTAATTATATGCTTTCAAAATGATAGTGTGATCCCACTAATGAAATAGCAGCTTTATACTAAATTTTGATAAGATCAATCTTTCTAAAAAGTTCTTATAGGGCTTCCCTGGTGGCGCAGTGGTTGAGAGTCCGCCTGCCGATGCAGGGGACACGGGTTCGTGCCCCAGTCCAGGAGGATCCCACGTGCGTGGAGCGGCTGGGCCCGTGAGCCATGGCCACTGAGCCTGCGCGTCTGGAGCCTGTGCTCTGCAACGGGCGAGGCCACAGCGGTGAGAGGCCCGCATACCGCAAAAAAAAAAAAAAAAAAAGTTCTTATAGAAATAGACAATGTAATTATATTGGAAGAGTAGGTTGGCCAAGCTTTATTTAGTCAAAATATCTAATAGTGTGCAGTGGGTCAAGAGGACAAAACAACTTAGACCTATCCAGAGACATCCCATTCAAACAGACTGGCTATGTACGATTTAGGGCAAAACTTCTTGCATTCTTACTGCCCTGGTAAGTACAAATGGACCAAATACACCCTGATGATCTCAGATTTCTCCAATGCTCTAGGACAATTTCAGAAGCATTGATGAAAATGGCATAGATAATATTCTGATAGAAATCTCAGGACCAATAATAAACCAAGAAAAAGGCTAGCACTAACTGAAGTGATATAGAATTTTAAATATTCTACATATATTTACTGTTCCTTTAAAAAAAAGTCAAAGTCTAAGTAAAATAAAATGCATGAATATTTTGTTGTCACTAAAGCCTTCTATTTCCTTTATTTATGGAATAAAATATATGAGTGCTTTCCAGTAAAATTTGGGAATAATTTTTAATCTGAACTTTGTATCATGTTTGCAGCCTTGAAACTTTGCTGACCTTTTTCACTTTTCTCATTATCAGTGTTTGTTTCTCTCCCTCTCTCCTTTCTCCCTTTACACTCTTTTAGGCATTGAGAGACAGTTAAAAACTGACAGGCAAATCAGCTATTACTTTGAATCTCCAAACAGGAAAACTTCCTCTCAGGCAACACTGCAAAATATAGTCATATTGTTATGTGATTATTGTTATTCTAGGAAGAATTTATTTTTCTCTTCTTATTTTAAATTTTATATATTTGGAGAAATTTTGTTATATCTTTCCATTGATGGAAAGTCTAATTACATTTATAGTGAATGAATGACTCTCTCCACTGTATTTTGCTACAGATGTTTCTCATAAAAGTTCTTATCCAGACTTTTGGGTATGACCCATCCTCCCCCACCCACCCCCAAAAAAGTAAAACATGAAGACTAAGCCTCAGAATTTAATTTGTGTTCCTGTAATTTCATATGACCCCAAGTTATTTAGAGACAAACAAATGATATTACAATTATGTTTTAAATAAGCAAGGCCTGTGTGGAAGCAAATTTTTTTAATAATGTTTTAAGAGCACCAGAATATTTATCCAACTAATCTTCTTTAAAGATGTAATGCTCTTACAGAGGAAATAAAATAAAGGTGCTCAATAATAAATTTAGTCCTGAGCATTCAAACTTTGATTTAATCAAATTTATCAGAAAAAAAAAATTTTTCAGGCAACCCACTTAATTTCTGAAGACAGTTACTATTAAGTAACTGATCACGCTAGTGAATAAAGAAATAAATGTTGGCATACTAAGGCAATATATAAGCTGAAGTTCTTGAACAAAAGCAGCCTGTCAACTACAGTACGTTTAAGTACAGGAAAGATTGATGTTTGCCAAATGTCAAATCAGAGAGAAGAAAAATGTTTTCAAGCTTAGGAGATTACCAACAATGAAAGGGAAAATAAATAAAAATTTAGATGTACAATATTGTTTTACCTTGTCAAGGAAATGTTCATTGAAATCAGGCCTCCTTTTTGAAAAACATAATGTAAAATTTCCACCAAAAGACTACTCAGGAGTCTGACAATTAATGCAAAAGTAGAATTTTAAAAGATACAAAATGATGGCTGACATTGACAGAAATTGTGCTGTTAGATTATCAAAAAGCTAGCCCTAGATTTCATTGTCAATGATCTCCTACAGATTAATTAATGTAATCGGTTATGTTTTAAAAGAAAACAAGGAGTTCTGAAAAATATCGACATGAACCATGTGAGACTTCATCATGAATTCAATAGTTAAAATACACAGGTTTCTGTTTATTTCTTCTGCGTTATCAGGTTTATGACATTTATTTGGTAGCTAGATATTGTTTTGAATGTGCAATGATTTACTAAAAGACAGCTCGCTTATGATCCATGTTAAGAACATGCAGTGCATTCAAATAACCTAGGTAACGTTAGGCCTTTCACCTCCGAGCATATGTTTCATTTTCCTAAGGCTGGGATTAAATTGAGATTTTGTATTCATTTGAAGTATAATTGTAATGAGAACCTTTAACATGGGTCAAAGGGAGAATAGTGGCACCCTGGAAGTGCTTAGAAATCATTTGCCTTTCTTATACATTGTTCCACAGTAGGATTGAAAAAGATTACCACTCCTTGTTTAACGATGTTATATGGCTCTATCTGTGAATCTAATAAAATCTTTGGCAGAAGAGAGCACAAATTTCTCAAATGGATTTTAGAAAATAAGAAGGCATCTGAATCAAATAATTATACATTTGAAATACATGAGATACTGTTAACAATCTTTACCTACAGAAAGTCAGACATACATATATATTTTTTTAAAACTCTTAATATTTCCTTTTTATTCCCATAATGGAAAGTGGGGGAAAGTTGTATTTTATTTGCCCACAGACATGGGAAAGAATTACCCAGCAAAGCTATGTACCCAAACAGATTTTTCCAGATTCCTTTTTTACCCTGAAGCAGTCTTTTTATTTGAGCACCATAAGTGCACCATCTTTCTCACTGAAGTGCTCAGATATATTAGCACCACTCTCCCTCTCAGGACCTTGACTTTGTTAAAGCCAAGAGGAAATAAACTATTTTTTGGTGCTGCTTGTCTGTGAGTGCTAAACTGGATCAGCCTGTGAGCAAAAACTGGCCTGCCACTGAATGACCAGCTACTGAAAACCATGTAAAAATTATATTAGATTGGATAGTATCACAGATCTTAAAGAATGTTTCTTTATGAAACAATGCAAATGTTAATAAAATTCATTAAGCTCTACATGGTATTCAGCAACTGTTTTAGTGCTAAAATATACCAGCGATGGCTTAGGGCTAGATTATTCTGTCTCTAAAGAAAATGATAAGTTAGGTCACTGTAAGAAGCTAAAATAATACAGTATTTTCTTAGAGAGTTACAGCCTTTTCCCCTAAGTGGAAATGTATTTTTGTTGAGCACATTCTAGGTTGGAAGCTTGTTTGAATGTCCCAATAAATCCGGTCACTACTTCAGGACACAAAGAAGTATTGCTTACCCAAGAATTATTAAAGAAGGGAAAGTGTTCCATTCGGTAAACTCCCTAAGGTAACATGAAAGTTCTGCTGTATGACCACCATCCTTGGTCTTCCCAATACCACTGGAAGTAAATATATTAATACAATTACTATTCATTGTTTATGCTTGATGAAAGCCTTTCAAATGTGCCTAGAAAACAGTCACTATATTGTGCACAGTAGAGACAATCCTCATCAAAATCTGGAACAAGATGCCTAGCATAGCGCTATAATTTAAAATTATTCTGGAAGTTCTAGACAATTCAGTAATATAATGAAATGATACAAGATTTATTAGAAAAAAGGAGAGCAAATTTTCATTTTCACGAATATATAATCACATACAATATAATTTACATCAAACATACCTAAAATTGCCCAGGGCTTATTCATCCTGTTTCAGAAGAAAGTGATAAATTGGGATAATGGGAATGGGCTGACATAATATGACTTTTCTAATACATTTTCAGACTCCTACCTTAATAAACATAGATTTATGTTGCTCACATTATAACATGGAGAAACCCAAGTGAATCAACTGGAAAACTACTTGAACTAAAAAGAGAATTAATTAAGATGGCAATATACAAAATAAATAATATACTTAAAAAATGCCTATCCATCAATAGTATCTTGATTTTGGGGTAAGGCAAAGAGAAAATAAATTCATGGTAACAATCACAATTATAAAATATCTGGTCATATCCTTAATACAAATTACACAAGACCCCTAACTGGAAAGAATTTCAAAACTTTCCTAGCAACATATAAAAAGACAAATAAATGTAAAGAATTATGCTTCTGAATGGGAATATTGTAAAGATAGCAATTAATGTATTGGTGTAACGTTAGCACATCAATCAAAGTCCTAGTGGGATTATTTTAGGAACATGAAGAAATTATTCTAAAATGGTTAGGATTCAGAATAGCAAAGGTGAAGTATATATTAAATATATTAATATCATATATTAAATATAAAAATATTTTCTAACACCATATTTTAAGTGGCATGATATGACTACAGCCAGAATCTACACTTATATTAGTAAAATGGAACAGATAAGCATAAAATTAACCCTAGCATTTCTGTGAATATGACAAATATGACAGAAGCTCCTAATAATGTAGATAGGATAGGTTATTCAGTGAAGAATAGTAAGAGATTTGGCCAGAATTTGGGGAGAAAAAAAAGAGTGATACAATGGAATTCAGACACAATATATAAGTTTTTAAGAATTTTAGTTACATAGAAATGTTCATAAAAAAGAGAAAATATGAAAATATTTATACAATATGAGCCGAGTCTGGTAAAATACATATATATATATATATATATATATGTATATATGAAAAAAGGGGGGAAGATGTTGGTATGACTGCAGGTGATTTTAGTTTTCTTCTTTAGACGTTTTTGTTATTTCCAACTTTTTCCTTCAATTATAATATATTACATAATCAGAAAGATTAAAATTTTCACCTTTGTTATTTAAAGCAGCCTTCATGTTATCTAAGTACAGTTATCTCTTGGTATCCATGGGTTATTGGTTCCAGGACCTTTTGCAGATCACAAAATCCTAGGATGCTCAAGTCACTTATATAAAATGTCATAGAATTCACCTATAACCTATGTACATCTGCCCATATACAGTTGATCCTTGAACAACATGGGTTTGAATTGCATGGGTCCACTTATATGTGAATTTTTTTTCAATAAACATAGAGTCAGCTCTCCACATTGCAGATTCAACAAACTGCAGGTCAAAATTTCCATCCGTGGTTGGTTGAAACTGTGTATGTGAAACCCGCGAATATGGAGGGTTCACTGTACTCATTGTACTATACCATTTTATATAAGGGACTTGAGCATCCTGGTTTTCGTTACCTGTAGAAGGTCCTGGAATCAATCCCTGGTGGGGATTAATCACCTCTAGATTACTTAATACCTAATAGAATGTAAATGCTATGTAAATAGTTGTAAATAAAATGCAAATTCTATGTAAATAGTTGCTGTCCAGGCAAATTCAAGCTTTGCTTTTTGGAACTTTCTGGAATTTTAGGGGGAGATAATTTTGATTTGCAGTTGGTTGAATCCATGGATGCTGCACCCGCAAATATGGAGGGCCAATTGTACATAACAAATGTTATATATTTTCTGGCATAAAATACAGACTTTCTTCAGGAAGATACTGTTTTGTTGTTGTTTTAGTCTCTAAAATCAGCAGGCTTTTATTTTCTTTTCCTTTTGCGATGATGTACAGTTAGAATAAGATCTATAAGCAGGGACCATACAGCAATGCTTACGTTTATATTTCCAACACCTAGCATAATGGCTGACACATAGAGGGCATGCAATAAGTATTTGACTAAAGAAATAACTAATCAATACAAAACTCACCTATTTCCAAAAAGTATTAATGAATTAGCTCTTTCAGATAATCTTTTTTATGTTGTCATTTGTTAGGATACAATCTAATCAAGAAATGCCAATCATTTGATTATCTAGTATCTAACTTGGACTAGTTAAAAAATTTTCCTGTTCTTATTTAATCTATTTAGATGTGGTTTAGTACACAAGGCAAGAGCTGAGATGACCAAAGAAACATCTTACCACCTTACATTGTGACATGCTAACCCTAGAATTTGGTAATCTTCCTGGGGATCTAACATTTCTTTTGGATAGGCCAAGACTTCTCCGGTGGGAAAAGAGAAACCACTCAACTGCACCTCTTCCTTAAAGAGCTCAATTTTTAATTCTTAGAGAACCATTTTGCATTAAAACAACTCCCTGGAATATACATTATAATGACATCACAATACTGGACCCTTACCTTTCTCCCAGTCCTGGTGCCCTCATCTTGAGAGACATTTTTTTTCTCTTTCTTCTATTATATACCCACTCTCCTTTTGCCTTCCACTGAGCATTGTCTTGTTCTGCTCCAAGAGGCTCTTCTTCCCCCAGAGTCATTTATATTCAGCTATTTTGCTGAATTATATTAAGCCACTGTGTTACTGCATCCTTTTTTATGACACAAGGACTCTCCAGATAAAAGCTTGATAATGTCATCCTTGATTTACATTAAAAAAAATAATGACATGAAAAAGAATTGGTCTAGGAGTCAAGAAATTTGGAGTCCAGTCTTTATTATTTTTCTCTGAGTCACAAGTTAAATAAATGGCAGTTAACTCAACTGTGGCTTCAACTTTCTTAAAAAAAAAATCTTAATATCGCCTTCTATCGCTAACCGTCTTTGACCATTTCATTGATTTATTTTTTCAACCAATGCCATTTATTGAATTCTTGCTAATTCCTCAGCACTGTGCCAGGTATTTATTTGGGACAAAGAAATGATTAAGACATAATTCTCACCTCCATGATACAGTTACATTGCTTTCTTTATGAAACTGTGAGAGAGATGATTATTCTATAATTGAGATGTTGAATCTTGATTTCTGATTGAGCTTCCTAGGCAAGGACTTTTGAAATGAGAGCATTAAATTTTGTGATACCATTCTATCAAGAGGACAATACATTATTTTTAAAATAATTTCTGTATTTAAAAGTATTTGGAATGTTATTTTATAAGAAGGCATTTATATTTTTATAATCACTTCTTGGTTATACTTAGAGTAGTGTACTACCTATATTCAACTTTTAAAAATTATTGAGCTGGCAACTTTCTTGCATGACGACTTTTCAGATAAATACTTCTGATCCTGTTATGCTTGCTATTACTATCCCTCAAGAAAAACTTAACACATTTCATTTTTGTTCACCTGAGGAAATTGCTTTTAAAAGAAAATACCCAGATAGCTTTTCAAGACGAATAGTGCTTCCTGATTTTCACTTGACTCAAAGGGTAGAATAAATGAATAAATCTGTATACAAGTTTCTTGGTTTGCTTACAACTTTCTGCTAAGACTCCAGAGACCTTTAAGCAAAGGATTCCACCAATTACATTTGTTGTATGTGTATGTGTGTGTACATTTTTTTCAGAAAGCATATGTTAGTAGGGCTATTAAGCAATTAGCTTCATGCATATAGATAGTTCGTTTTGCACCAAACCATATGATGTGATTGGAATTTATAGAAAACCAACTTTCTTGCCAGGAATCGAGGCGAGCTAATTCTCTAGTTTGGAGAAGTGTGGTCTTATGGCTGCAATCTGTACCCTTAAAAATTAGGAACCCAGAATTCTATATTCAATAGCTTAGAAAGGCACATAAAATGTAAAAGTTTTGTCTTTAATAAATACAGACATTGGAAAGAAAACACCCAAGTAGAGTACCTGATTCATGTTGCATGCTCACTACATGTTTGTTAACTTACAATGAAATGAAACCAGCAGGGGTTGAGATTAGGGTTTTTTTAATATAAAATATGTGCCATGAGGTCTTATGTCCTTGCCAGATTTGGCTCTGAGCTTTCTAGCAGTCTATGCAAGAAAGGAAATGCCATCAGCGAAGGAATCTGTAATGTCAATGAGATAAAAACAAACTGGCTGCTCAGGAGAAGCCCAGCTATTTCAGATATTTAATAATTATTTCCAGAATGAATGAATGATGCTGACAGCTGAGAAAAATTTCTCCCGTTTACATTTTTAGGAGGTCACTTGCCTCTTCACCATTTTTCCAGCAAATAGCCGAGAACTTCACGTGGCTATTTTTCAGATCAGTGCCTGAGAGTTGTTCAGGAAAACTGCTATTATGGAAGTGAAACACAGTCACAGCCTGATAATATGCCTTAATTCAAACAATATTCTGAAATATACCTAGAAATCCGGAAGCAGACGTAGATCGATTGCATATACTTCAGGCATGTATATATTTTCCATGTGTTAAGTAAGATTCATGGCCACCTTTTGAAGCTCTAGTTGCACTTTACAAAAGGAGTATGTTACCATCTTGTCTCATTTTTATAGCATTCATGTCCCTGGCCACAGCATTAATGATTTTTTTTCTTTTGGGGGTGGTGGAGATTATACTAAAAATCCATGGAATGTCTACTACAAGATGTAAAATTCTACATGATTGGCCTTTTGTAAATATTAAGCAAAACCAGTAAATCAAAATGATCAGATTAACATATTTTAGCAGAAGCATCCATATGAAAGGAAATGTTGACATTCTTTATGAAAGCTGTTTTTTCTCTTTACTGCTGCCATTTTTATTGTGGATTTCCCTGTTCAGCACTTAGTTCCAATTTTTTAAATAATCCATTTCAACACTAGACAGCAATATTCTTCCAGTCATGTGAGTTTTTTGTTGCGTTTTATTACGTTAAAGATTGCAGAGCTCTACTGTGAATTACAGTATTAACATTCCTTATATTTTAGAGGACTGTGTTCACAAGCATTATGACTGGGTCCAGGAATTCTTTGTTTGGGCCTTTGAAGAGAAAAGTCCAATGCAATTTAATCTTTAGTAGTAACTAGGTTATGAATTTATTGTATTTACAATTACAAAAAATTTGAAAGTACAAAAAACAATGGATAATTCATTCAAGAATCCCAAAGAAATGTTTGATTTAAAGGACGTACCCAGTTGAAAATGGTAAAATATTCAAGTAATAAACAATTCACCTAAATATAGATTCTCAGGACTTTGCTTATAACTCAGCTGGTTTAGCTCAAAATGCAGTTTTCTTAGAAACAATGCTAAAAATTCAGGTCCATCCTAAATGGATACTTCATTGCCAGTGCTATCTCTACCCTTAAGAACTTGCTTGCTGGTGGTGTGGAAAAAATAAGGCAAGGACACAAATAACTCAGCAAACCTCTTTTCAACACATTGTCAAGTGCCTTATAAAGCAAGCTCAAACATGGCAGAAAGCCACCGCTGAATTTCAGAGTAGAAGAATGCATAAATTCTTATAAGCTTATTCTATAGATCAAATACCCAGAATTTGGGAGGTTTGTGCTAGTACCTTACTCTCAACCCCCCTTGTCATTTCTTCTTCTCCCAGCATAAGTACCTCACTGCCCACCTACTCCCCCAAAACGATGGGACAGGTATAAACCTGTTCCAGCTAATATTCCAGCTGATATGATCATTGGAACTTTACTGGATTTCAGAACTTTACTCTTTTTATTAACCTTAGAATCTCTACCAAGGACTCTGCTCTTGCTTAAGTAAATGATTAATATTGATCCAAAAAATGACAAATTTACAAACCTTTAGAGATTTTTATCTCTTCACTACAAGTGGCAGAGTTTCTGATCCATAATCGATTTTCACTTGTGATAATTTTGTGATCTATTTAGCATAGCACAATACACTTGTTAATATTTTGAGAATTGTTTATACTGGTTTACCTTAAATTTTTTTAAATTGAAGTATAGTTGGTTTATATATTATATGTTACAGGTGTACAATATAGTGATTCACAATTTTTAAAGGTTATACTCCATTTATAGTTATTACAAAATATTGGCTATATTCCCCATGTTGTACAATATATTATTATAGCTTATTTTATATCTAATAGTTTGTACTTCTTAATCCCTTACCCCTATCTTACCCCTCCTGCTCCCCTCTCTCCACTGGTAACCACTAGTTTGTTCTCTGTATCTGTGAGTCCGCTTCTTTTCTGTTATATTCACTAGCTTGTTGTATGTTTTAGATTCCGCACGTAAGTGATATCATACAGTATTTGTCTTCTCTGTCTGACATATTTCACTTAGCATAATGCCCTCCAAGTCCATTCATGCTGCTGCAAATGGCAAAATTTCATTCTTTTTTATGTCTGAGTAGTATTCTATTCTGTATATATATATATATATATATATACATATGTATATATCACATCTTCTTTATCCATTCATCCATTGCTGGATACTTTGGTTGCTCCCATTCCTGGAAATTGTAAATAATGCTACTATGAACATTGGGGTGCATGTATTTTTCCAATCAGTGTTTTTGTTTTGGGTTTTTTGGATATATACCCAGCAGTGGTACCTTAAATTTCGTGTTTGCATTTGGAGACCAGTTTTTCTTTTTCCTGTACATCCCATTTAAATGTGATTGAGAACCCTATTCTATTAAATGGAGAATACCTCATTTTATCAATACTTGCAGTTTTCTCCTGGTCTCCCAATCAGAGATGATATCTTAAATATTTACATCTACAATAGTACCCACCCCAGCCCACCAGCCAGCCCAGACTTCCAGATTCTTCTGTCTCTCCCTGGCTCCCTCAAATTCCTATGGAGACTGAAGTTCCTACAGCTACAAGGACAAGGACAAGGGCCAGCCAGCCTGTGGGGATCTCTGTGGGAGCCACTGGCAGTAACCAGGAGGCAAGGCTTTGAGAGACTGGCTCAGCATCAATTAGAGTAGGTTTCCGGAACCTGGTTAACTGGGCATATTAACTCATTAGCTGTTATATCAAGAGTATCCTGGATGAGAAGCCAGTGTGGCCCAGGCACTTTTACCAACCTGTAGGGGATGTTTAAATAATATTTTAATAATCTGTATAATCTGTGGAGATTTACCTATAAATATTGGCCGAGTATCAGACCTACTCAGAACCCATCATAAGAAATTGAATCTCCAAACTTAAGACACTGAGGATAAACAAGCACTTTAGCCAGCTATCTAAATGTTTGCTTGTCTTCCATACTTGAATCAGACCTTTTGCTTTGAATGTGGGTTTAATGCCTGCAAAACTTTTGATACCTGTTTACCCAAACTTTTGACTTTTTCCTTCTAAGCCTCAGTTTCCTTTTCTGTAAAACAGTTAAGTTAACAGCATTTCAATGTACTGTTACTGTGAGGTTTAAATGAAACAATGCAAGGGAAATTCTTAGTACAATACCTGGAATACAGTTAGTGTTAGCTATTATCTACTTTTCCCAAGATCTTCAGTTAATGAATTTTATAATCCTATATGCAGGTTCATAGCAAATCAGTATATTTGGTTACACAAACACATGCTGTGCATTGTGTTAGAACAAAAAGATGAACAGAAAAATAGGTTATTATTGGGTATGAGACGTTTTCATGCTTTCAGACACTATAGGGCTATTATTGTATACTCTGATGACTTGAAGAAGCCAAGGGCTGCAGGGACTGATGTCAGCTTGTGGCTTCTGGGCTTTTATTCCTAACGAGGAAGAGCTCTTCTCTCTCTCTCTAGAAAGAGGGGGATCCTTTGTCAAGCTTCGGGTCTCCCTGTACTCATATATTATCTTTTCCTTTGACTTTTGCTCAAAACTGGGGAATAGAGCATATCTTAAAAGCACCAGTGTCAGGAAACCCCAGGCTCTTTTGTTTCTGGGCAACATGAATAAGAAGGCTGTCATAAAAGATATGGAACCTTAGGAGGAAATAAATAAAAATGAATCCTAGAGGGCAGCATAAAAAAGTGTATAGAAAAACTCTGTTAACAAGTAAATGAGTCTTTTTAACAAGGTTTTCTTGTCATCCTCTTAGACTGGCATTGAGTCTTCATTTGAACCATGTCACATTAGTTGCTCTGAGCAAAAGTCAATTATATTCTAGAGACCTCATGAAGACTAAACATCAAAATAAGAGTTGGAAGGAAGCACTGTGGCATGCCATTTGCTGAGAGCTTCTTTGAACCATGTCTATTTGCTTCCTCTTCCCCCCTTGGTCATATTCACAATATGGGGTTTTTGTTTTCAGACTTCCCTTCTCGAAAGTCTTGTTCACAAGTGTGTGTCATTGTCCCAGTCACATATTGGTTTAGCATTGACTAATTAACTTTTCTTGATGTTTTCTTCATCATCCACGAGGTGGAAAAATTCCTCAGATGCCTTTCAAAAACTCCCAGCTAATTCTCTAGTGATTTCTAAACCAAAACTGTTTGCATTATTCTAACTCTAAAATTTCTTAGTCTGAAAAATATGTATATGATGATGGTCCTTCTTTGAAGCAGTCTTATTTAAACCACTTTCCTCCTGTTCTTTCCATGCAACTATCTTCATTACTGCCAAGGAACAACTGCCATGACCATCTAGACTAATAAGTGAAAGCCAGAAATAAAAGAAAGAAAAATGTAAAGCTGGACTTATATATGAGAAATTATTAAACCATAATTGCAGATGTTAAAGAGTATCCAAATATTATTGATTCATCTTAGGTTTGCATGTCTGTTGATATGATTTTCTTTGTTAACTGAAAAATCCTGTCTTTTTTGTAAAGTTGGGATCATTTAGCAAAGTCAGATTTAGTGAATGTCCCAATTTCTCTGTCCTTGCATTGTTGTTAGAAAGAGGAGAGATCTGAAAAACAACCCCGATTTTGTTTTAATCGTACAAGTTTATTTTTTTTAACATCTTTATTGGAGTATAATTGCTTTACAATGTTGTGTTAGTTTCCACTTTATAACAAAATGAATCAACTGTATCCATACATATATCCCCATATCCCCTCCCTCTTGCGCCTCCCTCCCACCCTCCGTATCCCACCCCTCTAGGTGGTCACAAAGCACCAAGCTGATCTCCCTGTGCTATGCAGCTGCTTCCCACTATCTGTTTTACATTTGGTAGTGTATATATGTCAATGCCGCCCTCTCACTTCGTCCCAGCTTACCCTTCCCTGTCCCCGTGTCCTCAAGTCCATTCTCTATGTCTGCATCTTTATTCCTGTCCTGCCCCTAGGTTCTTCAGAACCATTTTTTAAAAATTCCATATATATGTGTTAGCATATGGTATTTGTTTTTCTCTTTCTGACTTACTTTACTCTGTATGACAGCCTGTAGGTCCATCCACCTCACTACAAATAACTCAATTTCGTTCCTTTTTATGGCTGAGTAATATTCCATTGTATATATGTGCCACATCTTCTTTATCCATTCATCTGTCGATGGACACTTAGGTTGCTTCCATGTCCTGTGGCTATTGTATAGTGCTGCAATGAACATTGTGGTACTTGTCTCTTTTTAAACTATGGTTTTCTCAGGGTATATGCCCAGTAGTGGGATTGCTGGGTAGTATGGTAGTTCTATTTTTAGTTTTTTAAGGAACCTCCATACTGTTGTTCATAGTGGCTGTATCAATTTACATTCCCACCAACAGTGCAAGACAGTGCCCTTTTCTCCACACCCTCTCCAGCATTTATAGTTTGTAGATTTTTTGATGATGGCCATTCTGACCGATGTGAGGTGACACCCTCATTATGGTATTGATTTGCATTTCTCTAATGATTAGTGATGCTGAGCACCCTTTCATATGTTTGAGGGCAATCTGTATATCTACTTTGGAGAAATGTCTAATTAGGTCTTCCGCCCACTTTTGGATTGGGTTGTTTGTTTTTTTGATATTGAGATGCATGAGCTGCTTGTAAATTTTGGAGATTAATCCTTTGTCAGTTGCTTCGTTCTCAAATGTTTTCTCCCATTCTGAGTGTTGTCTTTTCACCTTGTTTATAGTTTCCTTTGTTGTACAAAAGCTTTTAAGTTTCATTAGGTCCCATTTGTTTATTTTTGTTTTTATTTCCATTTCTCTAGGAGGTGGGTCAAAAAGGATCTTGCTGTGATTTATGTCATAGAGTGTTCTGCCTATGTTTTCCTCTAAGATTTTTATAGTTTCTGGCCTTACATTTAAGTCTTTAATCCATTTTGAGCTTATTTTTGTGTATGGTGTTAGGGAGTGTTCTAATCTCATACTTTTACATGTACTTGTCCAGTTTTCCCAGCACCAGTTATTGAAGAGGCTGTCTTTTCTCCATCGTATGTTCTTGCCTCCTTTATCAAAGATAAGGTGACCATATGTGTGTGGGTTTATCTCTGGGCTTTCTATCCTGTTCCATTGATCTATATTTCTGTTTTTGTGCCAGTACCGTACCGTCTTGATTACTGTACCTCTGTAGTATAGTCTGAAGTCCGGGAGCCTGATTCCTCCAGCTGCATTTTTTTTTTTCTCAACATTGCTTTGGCTAATTAGGGTTTTTTGTGTTTCCATACAAATTGTAAAAAATTTTTGTTCTAGTTCTGTGAAAAATGCCATTGGTAGTTTGAAAGGGATTGCATTGAATCTGTAGATTGCTTTGGGTAGTATAGTCGTTTTCACAGTGTTGATTCTTCCAGTCCAAGAACATGGTATATCTCTCCATCTGTTTATATCGTCTTTAATTTCCTTCATCAGTGCCTTACAGGTTTCTGCATACAGGTCCTTTGTCTCCATAGGTAGGTTTATTCTTAGGTATTTTATTCTTTTTGTTGATGATGGTAAAAGGAAATGTTTCCTTAATTTCTCTTTCAGATTTTTCATTGTTACTGTATAGGAATACAAGACATTTCTGTGCATTAATTTTGTATCCTGCTACTTTACCAAATTCGTTGATGAGCTCTAGTAGTTTTCTGGTAGCATCTTTAGGATTATCTATGGATAGTATCATGTCATCTGCAAACAGTGACACTTTTACTTCTTCTTTTCCAATTTGGATTCCTTTTATTTCTTTTTCTTCTCTGACTGCCTGGCTAAAACTTCCAAAATTATGTTGAATGATAGTGGTGAGAGTGGGCAACCTTGGCTTCTTCCTGATCTTAGAGGAAATGGTTTCAGTTTTTCACCGTTGAGAATGAGGTTGGCTGAGGGTTTGTCATATATGGCCTTCATTATGTTGAGGTAGGTTCCCTCTATGCCTACTTTCTGGAGAGTTATTATCATAAATGGGTGCTGAATTTTGTTGAAACCTTTTTCTGCTTCTATTGAGATTATCATATGGTTTTTATCCTTCAGTGTGTTAATATGGTGTATCACAGTGGTTGATTTGCATATATTGAAGAATCCTTGCATTCCTGGGATAAACCCCATTTGTTCATGATGTATGATCTTTTTTATGTGCTGTTGGAATCTGTTTGCTAATATTTTGTTGAGGATTTTTGCATCTATGTTCATCAGTGGTATTGGCCTGTAGTTTTATTTTTTTGTGACATCTTTGTCTGGTTTTGGTATCAGGGTGATGGTGGCTTCATAGAATGAGTTTGGGAGTGTTCCTCACTCTGCTATATTTTGCAAGAGTTTGAGAAGGATAGGTGTTAGCTTTTCTCTAAATGTTTGATAGAATTCACCTGTGAAGCCATCTGGTCCTGGGTTTTTGTTCGTTGGCAGATTTTTTTTGTGTGTGGTACGCGGGCGTCTCACTGCCGTGGCCTCTCCCGCTGTGGAGCACAGGCTCCGGACGCG
This sequence comes from Lipotes vexillifer, assembly GCF_000442215.2. Lineage (NCBI taxonomy): Eukaryota > Metazoa > Chordata > Mammalia > Artiodactyla > Lipotidae > Lipotes > Lipotes vexillifer. The sequence goes on from NW_006789313.1 coordinate 2,204,716, forward strand.
CAGGCTCAGCGGCCATGGCTCACGGGCCCAGCTGCTCCGCAGCATGTGGGATCTTCCTGGACCAGGGCACGAACCCGTGTCCCCTGCATCGGCAGGCGGACTCTCAACCACTGCGCCACCAGGGAAGCCCTCGTTAGAAGATTTTTAATCACAGTTTCAATTTCAGTGCTTGTGATTGATCTCTTCATATTTTCTATTTCTTCCTGGGGAGGTCTTGGCAGGTTGTGCTTTCCTAAGAATTCGTCCATTTCTTCCAGGTTGTCCATTTTATTGGCATAGAGTTGCTTGTAGTAGTCTCTCATGATCCTTTGTCTTTCTGCAGTGTCACTTGTTACTTCTCCTTTTCCGTTTCTAATTCTGTTGATTTGAGTCTTCTCCCTTTTTTTCTTGATGAGTCTGGCTAACGGTTTATCTATTTTGTTTATCTTATCAAAGAACCAGCTTTTAGTTTTTTGATCTTTGCTATTGTTTCCTTCATTTCTTTTTCATATGTTTCTGATGTGATCTTTATGATTTCTTTCCTTCTGCTAACTTCGGAGTTTTTTTGGTTATTCTTTCTCTAATTGCCTTAGGTATAAGGTTAGGTTGTTTATTTGAGATGTTTCTTGTTTCTTGAGGTAGGATTGTATTGCTATAAACTTCCCTCTTAGAACTGCTTTTGCTGCATCCCATAGATTTTGGGTCATCGTGTTTTCATTGTCACTTGTTTCTAGGTATTTTTTTATTTCCTCTTTTATTTCTTCCTTGATCTCATGGTTATTTTGTAGTGTATTGTTTAGCCTACGTGTGTTTGTAATTTTTACAGTTGTTTTTTTCCTGTAATTGATATCTAGTCTCATAGCATTGTGGTCAGAAAAGATACCTGATATGATTTCAGTTTTCTTAAATTTACCGAGGCTTGATTTGTGACCCAAGATATGATCTATCCTGCAGAATGTTCCATGAGCACTTGAGAACAAAGCATATACTGTTGTTTTTGGCTGGAATGTCCTATAAATATCAATTAAGTCCCTGTTGTGTAATGTGTCATTTAAAGCTTGTGTTTCCTTATTTATTGTTATTTTGGATGATCCGTCCATTGGTGAAAGTGGGTTGTTAAAGTCCCCTACTATTATTGTGTTACTGTCAATTTCCCCTTTTATGGCTGTTAGCATTTGCCTTATGTATTGAGATGCTCCTATATTGGGTGCATAAATAATTACAATTGTTATATCTCTTCTTGGATTGATCCCTTGATCGTTTGTAGTGTCCTTCTTTGTCTCTTGTAATAGTCTTTATTTTAAAGTCTATTTTGTCTGATATGAGTATTGCTACTCCAGCTTTCTTTTGCTTTCCATTTGCATGGAATATCTTTTTCCGTCCCCTCACTTTCAGTCTGTATGTATCCGTAGGTCTGAAGTGGGTCTCTTGTCGACAGCATATATAAGGGTCTTGTTTTTGTATCCATTCAGCCAGTCTGTGTCTTTTGGTTGAAGCATTTAGTCAACTTGTATTTAAGGTAATTATCGATATGTATATTCCTATTACCATTTCCTTAATTGTTTTGGGTTTGTTTTTGTGGGTCTCTTCCTTCTTTTATGTTTCCTGCCTAGAGAAGTTCCTTTAGCAATTGTTGTAAAGCTGGTTTGGTGGTGCTGAATTCTTTTAGCCTTTGCTTGTCTATAAAGGTTCTAATTTCTCTGTCAACTCTGAATGAGATCCTGGCTGGGTAGAGTTATATTGGTCGAAGATTTTTACCTTTCTTCACTTTAAATATGTCCTGCCACTCCGTTCTGACTTGCAGAGTTTCTGCTGAAAGATCAGCTGTTAACCTAATGGGAATTCCCTTGTATGTTATTTGTTGCTTTTCCCTTGCTGCTTTTAATATTTTTTTCTTTGTATTTAATTTTTGATCATTTGATTAATATGTTTCCTGGTGTGTTTCTCCTTGGATTTATCCTGTATGGGACTCTCTGCACTTCCTGGACTTGATTGACTATTTCCTTTCCCACGTTAGGGAAGTTTTCAACTATAATCTCTTCAAATATTTCTCAGACCCTTTCTTTTTCTCTTCTTCTTCTGGGACCCCTATTACTCGAATGTTGGTGCATTTAATGTTGTCCCAGAGGTCTCTGAGAGTGTCCTCAATTCTTTTCATTCTTTTTTCTTTATTCTGCTCTGTGGCAGTTATTTCCACTATTTTATTTTCCAGGTCACTTATCCACTCTTCTGCCCCAGTTATTCTGCTATGGAGTCCTTCTAGAGAATTTTTAATTTCATTTATTGTGTTGTTCATCATTGTTTGTTTGCTCTTTAGTTTTCTAGGTCCTTGTTAAACGTTCCTTGTATTTTCTCCATTCTGTTTCCAAGATTTTGGATCATCTTTCCTATCATTACTCTGAATTCTTTTTCAGAAAGACTGTCTACTTCCTCTTCATTTGTTTGGTGTGGTAGGTTTTTACCTTGCTCCTTCATCTGCTGCATATTTTTCAGTCTTCTCATTCTGTTTATCTTACTGCATTTGGGGTCTTCTTTTCACAGGCTGCAGGTTCATAGTTCCCGTTGTTTGTCGTGTCTGCCCTCAGTGGCTGAGGTTGGTTCAGTGGCTTGTGTAGGGTTCCTGGTGGAGGGAGCTGGTGCCTATGTTCTGGTGGGTTGGGCTGGATCTTGTCCTTCTAGTGGGCAGGGCCGTATCCGGTGGTGTGTTTTGGGGTGTCTTTGAATTTAGTATGATTTTAGGTAGCCTCTCTGCTAATGGGTGGGGTTGTGTTCCTGTCTTGCTAGTTGTTTGGCATAGGGCATCCAGCACTGGACCTTGCTGGCTGTTGGGTGGAGCTGAGTCTTAATGTTCAGAGGGAGATGTGTGGGAGAGCTCTTGCCAATTGGTATTACATGGGGCCGGGAGGTCCCTGGTAGTCCAGTGTCCTGGACTCGGCTCTCCCACCTCAGAGGCTCAGGCCTGACACCCAGCCAGAGCACCAAGACCCTGCCAACCACATGGCTCAGAAGAAAAAAGAACAAAAAACGAACAGATAGAAAACCCCATACCAAATGGGAAAAGCAAAACTAAACAGACAAAATCACACAAAGAAACATACATACACACACTCACAAAAGAAAGAGAAAAAAGGAAAAAAAAATTTTTTAATTAAAAATAATAATAAAAAAATAATTTTTTAAAAAAGAGAGCAACCATACCAATAAACAAATCCACCAATGGTAACCAGCGCTAAAATCTAAACTAAGATAAACATAAAAATGAGAGACAAGTCAGATGCAGAAAGCAAACCCCAAGTCTATAGTTGCTCCCCAAATCCACTGCCTCAATTTTGGGAACATTCGTTTTCTATTCAGGTAATCCACAGATGCAGGGTATATCAAGTTGATTGTGGAGATTTAACCCACTGCTCCTGAGGCTGCTGGGAGAAATTTCCCTTTCTCTTTGTTTGCACAGTTCCTGGGGTTCAGCTTTGGTTTTGGCCCTGCCTCTGCGGGTAGGCCACAGTCAGGCCTCTGCCCAAACAGGAGGGGGTTAAAGCAGCAGCTGATTAGGGCTCTCTTACTCACTCAGGCCCAGGGAGAGGGAGGGGTATGGTAGTCACAATTGGAACGCAGAGCAAGCCTGTGGCAGCAGAGGCCAGCATGACATTGCAACAGCCTGAGGGTGTGCCATGTGTTCTCCTGGGGAAGTTTTTTCTTGGGACCCTGGCAGTGGCAGGCTGCACAGGCTCCTGGGGGTGTGTGGATAGTGACCTGTTTGCACACAGGATTCTTGGTGGCAGCGGCAGCAGTGTTAGTGTTTCATGCCCATCTCTGGGTTCTGAGCTGATAGCTGCAGTTCACGCCCAACTCTGGTGCTCGTTTAGGCGGTGCTCTGCCTTCTGTGGGCACATGGAGCAGGAATCCCCTCTCCTCGTGCACCCCAAAACAGTGGTCTCTTGCCTCTTAGGCAGTTCCAGACATTTTCCCGGAATCCCTCCAGCTAGCTGTGGCTCAGTAGCCCCCTTCAGGCTGTGTTCACGCAGCCAACCCGAGTCCTCTCCCTGGGGTCTGACCCCCCAAGCCCGAGCCTCAGTTCCCAGCCCCCACCTGCCCCAGCGGGTGAGCAGACAAGCATATCAGGTTGGTGAGTGCTGGTCGGCACTGATGCTCTGTGTGGGAATCTCTCCACTGCACCCCTCTTGCTGCGCTCTCCTCTGTGGGTCCAAAGTTTTCCCCTCTCCTACCCCTGCTCGTCCCCACCAGTGAAGGGGCTCCTAGTGTGTGGCAACATTTCCTCCTTCACAGCTGCCTCCCAGAGGTGCAGGTCCCATCCCTATTCTTTTGTCTCTGTTTTTCCTTTTTTCTTCTGCCCTACCCAGGTACGTGGGAATTTTCTTGCCTTTTGGGAGATCTGAGGTCTTCTGCCAGCGTTCAGTAGGTGTTCTGTAGGAGTTGTTCCACATACAGATGTATTTTTGATATATTTGTGGGGAGGAAAGTGATCTCCACGTCTTACTGCTCTGCCATCTTGAAGGTCTCCCCCAATAATACAAATTTATGTAAATATTTTACTATTTAGAAATTAATCATAGATATTATGTTTACTTTCTTAACACTTACATTATATTTGCTACTGGTATTTGTTACTGGTGTTGAGATGGAAGATAAACATTTAGTGCTACAAACGTGTGAAACACTCTCTTTTATCTGTTTGAACTGTTCATATAATTCAATATAGCACATCATTTTGAGTTACAGTATTAACTTATATCTCTGTTTCATCACCCTCCACTTCAAGGTTGGTGGTTTCTGGATAGAAATACCTTGCCTGCCTTATGTTCATTCCTTATCATCATACAGGTTCTTGTCATGGTGCCTGGCAAAAAGTGGGTGCTCGATAAATGCTGTCATTAAATAAATGAATGAAATTGGTGTTATAGAGGCATAAAAATTGTGTAGAGTTGCTATAAATGTTCAAATTCAATAATCTTATAAATCTGTCAATTAGTTATCTGTATCTTAGTGTACATCAAGAAGCAGCAAAGAACCCTGTAAAGACCAATACTCAAACTTAATCCCAAGCAGGTTATATGGCTCTATCCTATGTAGCAAGAAGAATGTGGTCGCTAAAGACCTTCCCTAAAGTTTGGAGTGAGACTTCCAGCTGTTGACACTTGTCGGGAAATAATGATTAAACTTAAAGTAATTGTTGATAGGGAAAAATAGAGCTAGTCTGCTTTCAAATTGGACCACCCCTTAGAGGGAGGCAAGTCATGGTCAAAGGACAGGGTAGGGGCTTCCCTGGTGGCTCAGTGGTTGAGAGTCCGCCTGCCGATGCAGGGGACGCGGG